>NW_010931927.1:0-379 GCF_000633955.1 Camelina sativa | reverse complement strand
CACACCCAACAAAGTACATCTCGTATTAAATTAGGTTGCCTGTAAATTGACATATTTGGTAATAAACTACTAATGCGAATAAGAATCATGTGGCTTTTATCTCGTTTTGATTATTTTTCTTATGGTTCACTTTTTAAAACGTTATAGTTTATACGTAAAAATAATTCATATAGAAGATTTTTGATTATAATGGAAAACGGGAGCTCAACTTTCACAAACAATTGAGCTCCACACTACAATTTTTACTCTTACTATGAGAGATTAGTCGGTCAGTAATTAACTTTCAGGATTTTCACAATTAAATGAATATCAAAAATAAAAATTTTAATAGTCACAACATTGCTATTTTCTTAACTCATGATCAACTTTTGTTTTTTTT
>NW_010931926.1:0-379 GCF_000633955.1 Camelina sativa | reverse complement strand
ACGACGACAATGCGACTGAGGAGAGTTTTTGTGAAGTCCATGTTATTAGTGATGACCCAAAGTAGAACATATGTCCGCCTGTACTTTTCCCGTCATCAATATCGGCGTTGTGACTAGAGTCACTGTAACCTACAACTTTTCTTGACCCATCTCTCTTAAAGAATAGTCCAAAGTTGGTGGTTCCTTTCACATACCTCAGAACTTGTTTAAGTGCTTGCCCATGTGATTCTCTCGGACTTTGCATGTACCGACTTAGAACACTCACGGCAAACGTTAAATCGGGTCTTGTGTGAACGAGATACCTTAGACAACCTATGGTTCTTCGATATCGTGTGGCATCGATCTCAGGTTCCTCTTCAGCCTTTGAGATCTTGACGTT
>NW_010931925.1:0-379 GCF_000633955.1 Camelina sativa | reverse complement strand
CCTGATGGCTCAGTGGAACGATACAAAGCGAGGCTAGTTGCACAAGGTTTTATGCAACAAGAAGGTTTGGACTATATGGATACATTCTCACTTGTGGCTAAACTAACAAGTGTAAAATTTCTCCTTGGTGCTGCTGCTAAACAAGGATGGAGTTTGACACAGATGGATGTGTCTAATGCCTTTCTTCATGGTGACTTGGATGAGGAAATTTATATGAGTCTTCCTCAAGGTTATACTCCTCCACCAGGTGTTGTCTTACCTCCTAATCCGGAATGTCGTCTTCGAAAATCACTTTATGGTTTGAAACAAGCCTCTCGGCAGTGGTATAAACAATTATCTTCGGTCTTCTTGGGTGCTAACTTCATCAAATCTCCTGCTG
>NW_010931924.1:0-379 GCF_000633955.1 Camelina sativa | reverse complement strand
GCGGTTTCAGCACATATGTGGCGATCAATCATCAGACACAGTGGTATGAGCCAAGAACGAGAGACACAATTTAAACTAGTGGTTGACTTAAGGCAGAGGATAAGTCCTTCGCTTGAGAAAGATTGCTTTGGGAATATGATCTATCTTGCCACAGCCGTAACCACCGTGGAAGAGCTGTTGGATCGTGGCTTGGGTTGGGCTGGTCTGGAAATTAGAAAATTAGTGGGCTCGCAAACGAGTGAAAACTGTAAAAGTTTTGCAGATGATTGGGTTAGAAATGTTAAGAACCTAAAATTATTCAGTGGCAGTGAAGTAGACGGTGATACTATAGTTATCGCAAGCTCTCCCCGGTTCGAAGTGTACAACAAAGATTTTGGTT
>NW_010931923.1:0-379 GCF_000633955.1 Camelina sativa | reverse complement strand
AAGTCTGATGTCATCAAGTATCTCCCGACTAGATCTACCTCAACTCTCTCCATTAATAGGCAAGATTTAAATATTCATAAAACTTCCCATTTTTAGAAACTTTCATTTTTTTTAATGACACACTATTTATGGAAACTTTCTATTTATAGCAACCTTCTATTTATGGAAACTTCCCATTTATAGAATTCCCGAGCTATTTCCTTTCCACTGGTTTCACAATTCCCAAAACCAAAGAACTCCAACTTTTATTAGAACCTCAAATGCAATAATAGTTTACAACTCCAAATGAAAATACATCATGAAAGAAAGAAAACAAAAGCTAAAACTAAGCACCGGAATGGACACCCGGTCCTCCCTTCGGCTGCACCGCAACCTCCAT
>NW_010931922.1:0-380 GCF_000633955.1 Camelina sativa | reverse complement strand
TGTTGTTTGTATACGATCTAGAGACTGCTTCTGCTATCTACAGAAATAGGATTAGTCCCGACCCAATTTTCTTGACTTCCGAAGCTTCCTCAGTTGGGGGTTTCTATGCCATTAATAGGCGAGGACAAGTTCTTTTGGCAACAGTAAACGAGGCTACCATTATACCTTTTATTAGTGGCCAAGTATGTTAATCTTTTATGCTTTTTTTTTCCCGTTACAAGCTACCCATATCATCATGCCATGCTAATAAATCTATGTTTTTGTTTCGCAGTTGAACAATTTGGAACTTGCTGTCAATCTTGCTAAAAGAGGAAACCTCCCAGGTGCAGAAAATCTGGTATGCGTATTTTTATCATGGATCTGTTGTCTTGGTGAAGTAA
>NW_010931921.1:0-380 GCF_000633955.1 Camelina sativa | reverse complement strand
TCTCCTTTCTTGTTTTCTATGATAAAATCAAATAAGTACATAGTAGTATATTAAACTTCCATTTAAATATACATTTTGTTATAAGAGCGGTTCACATTATCTTCTGTTTTAATTCTACATCAACTAAAAGATCAAGAAATGATGTGAAAGTTTTTAACTGTATTCATAATACATAGATGCATGCACATACCAATATTTTAGCTTAGAAATCTGAAAACTACTAGTGTGATATGAATGTTCTACAAATTAAACAAGATTTTGGAAAGATTCTATGTTATAATTAAGTACTACTAGTAGATTATTAGGCAACAAAACAGTGAGGTGGGAGTGACATGTCATTAAACTTTGTATATGAGCCACGCCCAACACCACATGGCCCT
>NW_010931920.1:0-380 GCF_000633955.1 Camelina sativa | reverse complement strand
GATCCGTCGAAACCCTAATATTTGGGGAAGATTCAAGCAGTTCGATTCTCAGGCTTCGTATGTGGTAATAATCTTAGTCTCTCTTGCTTCTTTATTTTTTTCCGGTTGGTTGCTGGGAACTTGAGCAATCATCTCAATATGTAAGAAATTGATTTCATTGGTGGGTGTGTCAGTGTCAATTTTTAGCAACATTTGTTACTCTCAGTAGCTCACAAATGTTAGATCAAGATTTAGGTTGTTATGATTCATTAATGAGGAAATCTTGTCACGCATATGATTCGTTTTGTAAGGTTTGATCAACACATGTATCTCAAACATTATGAGTTGTTTTTGTTCTTGTTTGCTTGCTTGCCTGTGGCTGTGCAGATTAAAGAACAATT
>NW_010931919.1:0-380 GCF_000633955.1 Camelina sativa | reverse complement strand
CCAACAAGTACGACCACCGCATTTCCGGAACTTCCCACCGCCACAGAGCCTTTTCTAGAGCTCCGGCAATCGACTTCCTGATCCACCTGTTCCGTCGCCTGAGGTTCAGAACTATGATGCGAATCCACCGGAGGATCATATGCGGTCTCCAACGCATCACTCCCATGGAAGTCAACCATCTTCGCAAGGCAACAACTATGAGCCTCAACTCCAGGATGAAACGATGCAATCTCTAACCGCCCTCCTCACGATGCCTGGCCGTGAGACGTTTACCACAGTTCTATCTCCTACCCCACTAGAGAAGACGACTTGGTATGTTTTGCTTCTTTGTTTTCATAGTGTATAATTGTTTAAGTATACACAAACATAATATGTGACTC
>NW_010931918.1:0-380 GCF_000633955.1 Camelina sativa | reverse complement strand
CCCTTCTTCAATCGTTTCAATTCTTTATAGTTCTGACTAACTATCGTTATCTGCAGCGTAAGAGAAATCCATGAACTGTTCGTCATTGGAAAGCCAGATATGACAATTGTGGCGTTTGGTTCTAAAGAATTAGATATCTTTGAAGTGAACGACATCATGTCGTCAAAAGGTTGGCATTTGAATGCGCTACAGAGACCCAACAGGTAAATCTTAAAAGACCAAAACATTGGTGTTTCTACTATCATAAGACCACATTCCTCTCTTCACTGTTTTGAAACTTTTTGTCCATGTGTCTTTTGGATCAGCATTCATATATGTATAACTCTTCAACACGTCCCTGTAGTCGATGACTTCCTCCAGGATCTGCGTGGAGCTGTAGA
>NW_010931917.1:0-380 GCF_000633955.1 Camelina sativa | reverse complement strand
CAAGGAATTTGGTCATCTGTATCATAGATGTCCCACTGCTCCAGAAACTACTCCGACTACTCAAGGAAACTCATCAAACAGTCAAGGAGTCCCCAACACCAAGGACTCTACTAGGCACCTCTCCTCCCAAACGTGGCAAATCAAAGGTCCGGTTGTTCTAACTAAACCACTACAGGCCCCACAACTTGTACAAAATCTTCAGAGCTCGGGAAATGATAAGCAGTTATCTCTTGCTGCGGCCACAGCAACCGCTACACACCGATACTTTGACTCGCCCACAACAGACTCTCCCAATGAATGGCAAGTGGTCAATGGCAGATCGAGGAACTCCAAGTTAAAACAACAAAATGATTCGGGAAAGCAACTTGCAGACTCCTCCA
>NW_010931916.1:0-380 GCF_000633955.1 Camelina sativa | reverse complement strand
TGAGCTCGGAACTGACATTCTTTTCTACATACGCTCCACTAGGTATCTTCACCCACCTGTCTCTTTGACGGTTACTTTCATGGATGATGGATCCAAACATCATCTAACTCATTTTTTTTTGGGTTTTGTGTTGCAAGATTTCCCTTTGTAAAGATAAATGCTTCAATTACACTTGTTTCACACTCTGTGGCGACAAAGGTAGCAACTTTCTCATCAAGAGGACCCAATTCAATATCTCCAGCCATTCTTAAGGTACCTCACCTGTTTCCATACCTATCCAACTCCTTGAGATTCTAAGAGTTTTTGATGACTAATTTTCTGCTACTGCAGCCTGATATAGCAGCACCTGGCGTGAACATACTAGCAGCTATTTCTCCAAA
>NW_010931915.1:0-380 GCF_000633955.1 Camelina sativa | reverse complement strand
GAAGAGAATCCATATGACACTAGTCTTCTGTTAAAAGCCTTTGTCTGCAAGTACAGTGGGACCCACCTACATGAAGATCAAACAAATGCTCTTTTAAATGATTTTATTTTCTTTTATTTTTTGCATATATGATGCAAATATTAATATTCTACCGCTCACTTTATAACAGACATTGAAAATTTTACTAGATTCGATTTAGTGAAAAGAGACGTAACCCTGTATAACTTATGAAGATATTTTTGATTCTTGGAATTTTACCACTTTTGAAATTTTATGTGAAAGTACACAAATGATATAAACACGAATGAATTGAATAGAGTATTACCATATACGATCATCACCCATTATCCGTTTATTCCGAGAAACAAAACAATGGTCTA
>NW_010931914.1:0-380 GCF_000633955.1 Camelina sativa | reverse complement strand
TGAGTTATATATTTCCATCTTTTTCTAGAAATCTAAACCCAAAAATTGTGTATAGTTCTAGAAAGGCAAATGTGATAATCTTTTAAGTATTGTTGTCTATTGTTAAAGATTAAAAGATGCATACAAATAGTGTAATATTAGTGATTTGATATATTAATTTATTATTTAGACAACCAAAAACTAAGCCTCACATATAACTACAAACATATAGTAGACAAAAATAAATAATTGGTAATTTTCAAAATTTAATCTCATTGTGTGATGTTTTAAATGCATGTGATAGATAGGAACCTTGAATTATCTATACAAGTGTACTTTTGAATTATCTCACCCTCACACAATTATGTATGAGCAACTCTTGTACATTGACATTTTTACAA
>NW_010931913.1:0-380 GCF_000633955.1 Camelina sativa | reverse complement strand
TTGCATAAGTGGAAGAGAGTGTACTCCAGATCTGAGCAGAGGTTGTCGCCTTGGATAAGATAGGTTGAACCTCAACAGCGATGGCACCAAGGAGACTGGAGTAGATGAGTTTATCCTGGCGTTTCCAAGTAGTGTACGCGGGATTGACGGTAGTGGTTCCAGCAGAAGTAACTGTGGCAGCAGGAGCAGCGGTGGAACCATCAAGGAAACCAGTGAGATCATATCCATCGAGTAAGGCGTGGACTTGGCGGTTCCACATCAAGAAGTTCGATGCCGTGAGTTTGGTCACATTCGACATGTTAACGTTGTGAAGCATGGAAGCATCAGAAGTGGCAATAGTTTCACTCTGAGAAGACATGATCGGAAGAGGAGAAGAAGAC
>NW_010931912.1:0-380 GCF_000633955.1 Camelina sativa | reverse complement strand
GTTTTCTTAATCTGGCGGCAGGGCTTAGAAGAAGTGAAGGCGATCGGAAGAATCTCTGGGCCGACGGCAATGACCGGACTTCTTATGTACTCAAGAGCGATGATATCGATGCTGTTCCTAGGCTACCTCGGTGAGCTTGAGTTGGCCGGAGGATCTCTCTCCATAGGCTTTGCCAATATCACCGGCTACTCCGTCATCTCCGGTTTGTCCATGGGGATGGAACCAATCTGCGGCCAAGCCTACGGAGCTAAACAAATGAAGCTTTTAGGACTAACCCTTCAAAGAACCGTCCTCCTCCTCCTCTCTTGCTCGGTCCCGATCTCCTTCTCGTGGCTCAACATGCGGCGAATCCTCTTATGGTGCGGCCAAGATGAAGAGAT
>NW_010931911.1:0-380 GCF_000633955.1 Camelina sativa | reverse complement strand
AAAACCATACAGTCTCTTAGATTCAAATCCAGTTTTCCAGATAAAGCATCGAGATCGCTCTGCATACGCAGCTTCCCTTCATACTTGTCAGTTGAACACAACTCTGCAAGCTCTATCACTTCGTTAAGCGTCTTAACCACAGATTGTAACTGCTCGTTGCAGAGCTTGTTCTTGGAGAAACAAGGGTGGCTTGAGAGGTCAGATAGACAACCTGGAATCTGATCAATCTTTGAGATTATGGTCTTCCAACGTCCTGCGAAATTCTTAACCGTTTTGGCCTTGCTGAGCACTGATGGTATTAGTGAATGGACGCGCGATAGCCATTCTTCTGCCGATTGTTTATCCATGACCATCTGGTTAACTTGCTGCTCTTCTGCCAT
>NW_010931910.1:0-380 GCF_000633955.1 Camelina sativa | reverse complement strand
TTTTTTGTCTTAATTGATAAAGAATTTTAGGATAAAGGACATTTGGTAGTTGTAATATTTTAGGTAAAACATTAATGTGTACTTCTAATAAATTGTGATTGTTGTGTAGTTGATTGTCTTTAATTTTGGTTTGGTATGTTCATAGTTTGTTGTTTTATTTGGTAGTTGTATCAAGTACTTGTCTTAAATTTTGATTAGACATTGGTTGTTAGGTCTTTATGTTTAGTTACTTATTGCAAGTTAACTTTTAAGCTATTAAACCCCAACCATCTTCTTCCTATTTCCATCAGAAATCTATTTCACTTAGTAACCCCTTCTCACTTTTACTCGCTTAACTTCTCTTCTATACTCGCTTAACTTCTCTTCTATACTTGCTTAAC
>NW_010931909.1:0-380 GCF_000633955.1 Camelina sativa | reverse complement strand
GCTGGATCTTATAAGTTCACACCTTCTGCCAAAGTGTTATAAATATCTTTGGTACTTTGGACATTTGTTAAAGTTGGTTCTCACTCGCTTTTTGTAGGTTTGTAGAGATCCCAGATGGGGGTAGGTGTTATGAGAGCTACAGCGAGGATCACAAATTTGTGGAAGACATGACAGACGTCATACTTGGTTCACAAAGAGAGCCTCCTTCCAACTATAAGCATGGCGTTCCATTTGTTGGTGGCAGGTAAGGCTTTTGCTAAATTGGTTGTGTTATATGAGCTTTACATAAGTATGTTCTTCCTTCAATGCTGTGTTATTTTGTCAGGGATAAAAT
The DNA here is from genome assembly GCF_000633955.1 of Camelina sativa. Classification (NCBI taxonomy): domain Eukaryota; kingdom Viridiplantae; phylum Streptophyta; class Magnoliopsida; order Brassicales; family Brassicaceae; genus Camelina; species Camelina sativa. Next base: position 46 of record NW_010931909.1, on the reverse strand, counting down.
TGCAGTATGTGCCAAGCATTACATGGGAGATGGTGGGACAACCCCG
>NW_010931908.1:0-380 GCF_000633955.1 Camelina sativa | reverse complement strand
TTTCAACCATCTTCGTATTTATATCTTCTTCTTCACTATGCACACCCGTGAACTTTGCTAATAGCCGCAATTCTATTTCTTTCCTTCGATTCTTCTTCTAACTATTACTTTGGTTTCTTTAATAGTTAGATTATCATAAGGTAAGAGTTACTCAAGGATCCAATGGTTCTCTCCGGTAAGTTAACACTTTTTAGTGTCCATACTCATAACTAGCTATTGTTACTTTTTTTTTGTTTTGTTTTTTGGTTTTCTGGAGCTAACAATCGAACGAGAGTGGGTTTATGAGAGGTAACAGCGAGATATTAGTGCGGTTCAATCAAATAGTCGTCCTCTTTAACTTATGGAGATCGGTGTTGTTCGATTGAGCCGTGCCAATATCA
>NW_010931907.1:0-380 GCF_000633955.1 Camelina sativa | reverse complement strand
TCGAGTAATGGTAAGATATATAAGCTTACCCACTAGTCGCCTATATCATGTAACATCTTCGAATGGAGCTGCCTCAAGCTCCCCCTTTCCTCCTGCCTTATAGTTCTCCTCAAGTGGAGTTGTCGCAGCCTTTGATCCAAGTTCTCCTGCTTCACTTAAGAGATCAAGAGCATATTTTCTTTGTGATAAGAATAATCCTTCATTAGACCGATATACCTCTATCCCAAGAAAATACTTAAGCTTTCCAAGATCCTTAATGTAAAAAACTGATTTAAGGAAGTCTTTAGTATCTTGAATTCCTACCTTGTCATTTCCAGATATGATGATGTCATTAACATATACTAGAATGACTACAATACCTTTGTCGCTTGGTAGTGTGA
>NW_010931906.1:0-380 GCF_000633955.1 Camelina sativa | reverse complement strand
TGTAGAATGAGGAGAGAATTGAATAAGAAATGAGGGTATAGAATAAACACTTAGTTAGTTAACTTCTTATGTTGTTTGCATGGCCATATATAGGTAAACATAGAGCATATAGCCGTTAGGCATANGTTAGGCATACAAAGGGAAGGAGAGAGAGCTGATAGTACAAGTATTAATGAGGGAAAGCGACATCTCCTTCCCTTGGTTGGCTCGTTGACTCGCTCCCAAGGTAAGCATGTGACTTCTCCCATAAGATATTTTGTTATCCTCTCTTCTAGATCCTTCTTCACTTTGGGCTTCAATGTTATCTAGGCCTCTTCAACTTATTACTTGGAATGTGCCATCACTTAAGGACCAAAGCCATAGGCCACACGGACGCTTGT
>NW_010931905.1:0-380 GCF_000633955.1 Camelina sativa | reverse complement strand
GGGAATAATAACTCAGCCAACACTAAACAATAACTCAGCCAACACTAGTTTATAACTCAGCCGTTACTAAACAATAAATCAGTCATAACTAAATTATAGCGAAGCCATTACTAAACAATCACACAACCAGATATAAACCTTACCTCACCAAGCGCTTTGATCTCTTTAGCAATTACCGATACCATCGTAGAACGTGTACGGTTTCCACCCCATTGAAGCATCCGTATGCCACCATCATTAGCTGATGCATTCCCAAACCATTCTCCAAAGCATTTGATGGACTCATACGCCCAAGCCTGTAACACGGGTATAAACCCACTGAGGGTGTACGATTTTCCCGTAGGGTTCAGCATCTTTATGGAATCAACAAGAGCTTCAAA
>NW_010931904.1:0-380 GCF_000633955.1 Camelina sativa | reverse complement strand
GGAAAGCGAGCCATGATATTGCTTAAACACAAAGTCCTGAAAGACATACTTTTAAGACGTACTAAATTGGGTCGGGCAGCTGATCTTGCTCTTCCTCCTCGAATCGTATGTTCCTTTCTCTCCCTTGTTTGATGTAAATGAAGTTTTGTATAGTTGCGTGCAAGCTTTATTTATCTCTACATATAAATTTGGCTTCTTATAGAATTCTTTCAGGTGTGATGCACTGGATGTAAATGATTCTGATTATTAAGAATCACTAAACAAAGCTTTAGCTCAACTTTTAAATTTGACTTCTTGTAGATTTCTTTGAGGCGGGATGCACTAGATGTAAAAGAGGCTGATTACTATGAATCTCTATACAAAGACAGCCAGGCGGAATT
>NW_010931903.1:0-380 GCF_000633955.1 Camelina sativa | reverse complement strand
TTTTTTATTTTGGTAAAAAGAAGAGTAGATTGTGGGGAAAGATTTCTAGAAACCTTTCTTATTTTGGACATAAAAACAAAAGAGTGGTAGCTACGGGTCTCGCATCACATGGCTCCGGCGATCCACTAATGATAAAACGTCTCGAGCAGGTTCAAGAGATCTCCGGTTTGAGCCTTCCACGAAAGACATTGTTAAGAAAATACACAAAAGAAAAAAAGCGAAAGAGGTTAGATAAGTTGTTTTTGGGCGCACCATAGATCCTAGTTAATCGGAGTGTGTTTAGAGAAGGCTGTGATCTCGACTTGAACTTGAAGCATATCGCTCACAACGAATCCTTTGGATTTATCTTGAAGATCTGCAAGAGTTATGAACTCCTGGAA
>NW_010931902.1:0-380 GCF_000633955.1 Camelina sativa | reverse complement strand
ATGAGTTCCAAGTCCCTTCGTCTGCGAACTAAGCAAGCTATGTTGGAAATTTTGCTCGAACGATGTAGAGATGTTTCAGCCTATACAAGGAGCCGAGTTCTTCAGGTGTGGGCTGAACTTTGTGAAGAGCATTCTGTTTCAATTGGCCTATGGAACGAGGTTGCATCACTTTCTGCTGGAAGACTGGAAGATAAGAGTGCAATTGTTAGAAAATCCGCACTGAATTTACTGATCACGATGTTGCAACATAACCCCTTTGGTCCACAGCTTCGAATAGCTTCATTTGAGGCAACCCTGGAGCAGTATAAAAGAAAACTGAATGAACTTGAACCAAGCCTCCCTACTGAGCATGCATCAAAAGAGTCAACTTCAGATGGTGA
>NW_010931901.1:0-380 GCF_000633955.1 Camelina sativa | reverse complement strand
CATTCTGATGTTCTTAATTGCTTGCTTAACATGTGCCACCATCAGACAATGGTCACTCATGTTGACGGACTAATTTCCAGAGTACCTGAGTACAAGAAAACGTGGTGCACACAAGGTGTACAAGCTGCATGGAGACTTGGAAAGTGGGAATTGATGGATGAGTATCTTGGTGGAGCTGATGCAGAAGGTTTACTATTCAGTAGCTCAGACAGTAATGCCTCCTTCGACAGAGATGTAGCAAAGATTCTCCAAGCAATGATGAAGAAAGATCAATACTCTGTAGCTGAGAGAATAGCAATTTCCAAACAAGCTCTCATTGCTCCTCTAGCTGCTGCAGGCATGGACTCCTATACACGAGCATATCCTTTTGTTGTCAAACT
>NW_010931900.1:0-380 GCF_000633955.1 Camelina sativa | reverse complement strand
CTATCTACAAATTGTTGGAAGCTGTTTCCCACAGAGAGAGTGGGGAAGGTGAACACATAGGCATGAGATAATCAAGCAAAATAAGTCGGAGGGGGAGAGTGGAATATGTAAGAAATAAACAAACAAGCTAGTCGATCTAACCTTGGGATTTCAACTGGCGAAAAATCTATATTGCTTGGATATTGAACCTGGATCATATAACGCAAAGAACATCAGCTTAGTGTGAAGAAGTGGATTATAAAGAAAATAACCAAGCATCCTGTGATACCTTTGTAACATTAATTGGTGGCTGCCACTGTCCACCAAGTCCACCTGGACCCAAGATAGAATGCTTGGAAAGGGTTTCTTCATTTGGTCGGAAGTTCACTGACCTAGATGAA
>NW_010931899.1:0-380 GCF_000633955.1 Camelina sativa | reverse complement strand
GGCAAAGTAGTACGAGGAGAGATAATGCTTGCTGTGTGGATGGGAACTCAAGCAGATGAAGCTTTTCCTGAAGCATGGCATGCCGACTCTGCTTCTGTTCATGGAGAAGGCGTTTTCAACATCAGGTCTAAGGTATATGTGTCTCCTAAGCTATGGTACTTAAGAGTCAATGTTATCGAAGCTCAAGACATGATCCCAAGTGACAGAAACCGGCTTCCTGATGTTTTCGTCAAAGCTAATGTCGGAATGCAAACCCTCAAGACCAACATATGTCCCATGAAGACGACAAATCCACTCTGGAATGAAGATCTTGTCTTTGTAGTTGCTGAGCCTTTTGAAGAGCAGCTAGTGATCTCTGTGGAAGACCGTGTTCACACGTC
>NW_010931898.1:0-380 GCF_000633955.1 Camelina sativa | reverse complement strand
TAAAATAGAAAGGGCTATACAGATGACAAAATGAAAATTATCGACAAAAAATAAAATGAGATGAAAGGCCAAAGCCCATACAAGAACAAGCCCAATAACCCAAAAAACAACCGCATGAAGGAAGAGTCGATCATGTTCAACACAAGGATTCCTAAAAATGAAAATAACCACAATGCAACTAAAATCTTTTTACGATCCTTACCATTAAAAATTATAAAAGCTAAAGAAATTCTAATGGTCTAACCTATATAATCCATTAAATATAAAACACATAGTCACATAGACATAATAAATTAAATTTTTTTTTCATATGAAATATAATAACTTCAGAAGCTTTGAGAAATATATATAAGAAATTTCATTGATCTATTTATTTCAAA
>NW_010931897.1:0-380 GCF_000633955.1 Camelina sativa | reverse complement strand
AAAGAGTAAACACCAACAAAATATGGTACAAAGGAAGTGGAAGATAGCTGAGAAACTTTGGGATATTACCATTGATGCTTGAAAAAGTTTGAATTGGAGTGTTAGTTTATGTCTCTACACCTCGTGATGGTTTTTTGATTTATGCTAGAAGCTTGTCCTCTCTTGCCATAGATCTATTAATTCTTTGATACATATACATTTATTTTCTTTATTAGGTTCACAGAGCAAGAGTGAAGGGTAACAAGATGAATGTTGTTGTAAAGGTGAGCATTATCAGAGGACTACTAAAAGCCTCCCATCTTTTAATAAGATTCTAACTTGATTCCTTGTGTTTAGGTTCAACATCCTGGCATCGAAAGGTTGATGATGACAGACATTAG
>NW_010931896.1:0-380 GCF_000633955.1 Camelina sativa | reverse complement strand
GTCCCTCTCAGCACATGGTCGAGTGTCTGGTCGAGTGGGCAGTCGAGCTGGACTCCGGACCTTGCTTCTTCAGCCTTAGCTCTCCTGCTTTCTCCTCATGATTGCTTCACTTCTCCTCAGCATTGCTTCCATGTTCCTTAAGTTCCAAAATCACCTGTTTATGCATGAAAAGATGAAAATGCAATGCAACTAAACTCTAATGCAAGAACAGTCCTAAAGCTATGCAATAATGGTCAAAGTGGATAGCAAAAGATGCAAAAGATGTGAATATATTAAGGGAANTGAACATCAACACCCCCAAACTTAGTCGTTGCTTGCCCTCAAGCAAATGAAAAAGACATAAGAAGGTAGGTGAGGTTTGAAAGTGGGATCTCAGCTCC
>NW_010931895.1:0-380 GCF_000633955.1 Camelina sativa | reverse complement strand
TCGTGAACAGTTCCTTCCACATATCCACGTTCCAGTATCTGAGCAAAACAACTTAGTGAATTGAATACCAAATCTTTATACCACAGTAATGCTTTTTTATCTGAAAGACAAAATAAGCAATGTTCTTTGATTTTTGAGACCTTTTAAAGGAAGTTCTTGGCAGATTAATGTGGCCACCGTCCAGCGATTGTTTCTTATCGATCTCCATGTAGGTGTTGTGCAGCATCAAGTGGACGATTACACAGAGTCCATAAGTGTCCACCTATATAACACATGAGACCTCGAATGGTTTAAAGTCTAATCACGCAAAGACATAATTCTTGCTGAAACAAAGTGATTTAAAAGACTTGCCTGGAACTTCCAAGGTTTTTTCTCCTTCA
>NW_010931894.1:0-380 GCF_000633955.1 Camelina sativa | reverse complement strand
CTCGTTGAGTTGAAGGTGTTTGTTTCGAAGGATGATGTCACCGCTGAGTTGAGTGTTCACCATACGATCGTCGGAAGGTTTGTGACACTGGTAGTCTAAGATGTAACAGTTTTGATCTCTCTTGGAGTCTATTCGTTTCCAGATCTTGAAGATGAGATAAGAGATGAAAAGAGACAAGAGCATAAAGAGAAGATCCATTGTTCTTTTTTTTTGTTTTTGTTTTGTTGGAGTTAAAAAGAGAGAAGTGATGATGAGGCTTATGACAAAAATATATGAAGATGTAGCCGAGAGTGTTGTGGGATATATAAGAGGAGAGTGGAGCAGGAAAAGACAGCTCTCATTTTTTGACAACTCATGATCCGTCCGATAAATGATGTCAA
>NW_010931893.1:0-380 GCF_000633955.1 Camelina sativa | reverse complement strand
GAAGAAGGTCCCATCTCCGAGAACCGATCAGTTGGAAATAGAATTGTAAGGAAGCTGTCTTTAAATATCACTTCCGTCTTTTCACTGCAAAAGAACACCCAGAACAACAACAAAATATAGTTGACCACGGTGAGATATCTCCTCAGATGCAACAGTTGTAGCAATAGACAGCAGTAGGTTATCACCGGAATCATGAAACATGCAAAAACAAAAAAAATGAAGAAAAAGAGAAGAGCAAAACCGTACATCTCGTTGAGTGCTCTGGTTGAGTTTGAAAAAGAAGCCACTGGATCTAACCCATTGTCTTTCTCTTCATGTAGAACAGAAGGCTGAGGTTCACTGATGTAACCACTGCTGCTGCAAGAATCAGTGAAAATAGT
>NW_010931892.1:0-380 GCF_000633955.1 Camelina sativa | reverse complement strand
GAATCTAGTTCGTTCGAGAATTCTTCCTTCTCAAGCTTTTGACCTGATACTCCGCAGTTACAACACATTTAACTTTTACAAATTTGATATTACTTTTCGGTTTAGTCGATGATAGTCGCCGAGAATTTTTCAAAGGAGAATCTAGCTAGAAAGATCATCAGTTTGTTTGTTTTATTGATTTGGTGAATCTCTTTTTAGTTGTTTGATATTTCGAATACTGCAAAACAGCTTCGAAAAACTGTTGTACTTGTTCTTCTTTTTCAAGATTTAGTATTACTACAAAAGTAAAAAAAAAAAAAAAATGTCATCAACATAAGCATAATGCAAGAAGTCGCAGATAACAGAACGAAGTCTCGTAACTTATATTGCTCTTACTCACA
>NW_010931891.1:0-380 GCF_000633955.1 Camelina sativa | reverse complement strand
GAGTAGAGGATACATATACAACACACAAAATATTTGGTTTGTGATATAGGAGAGAAATAAAATTTAATATTATTCTCCCCACTATCACTTGCAAAACGAGTTCTACAAATTCTAATTTAACTCCCACCAAGTATATATATATATAAATTACGATAATTTTATCATAATGTTATTAAATAAAATTATAGATAGAAATATTGTCATACGTCTTCTTGGCTAGGTGGTGGTAACGTGGACCATGGCGTCATATCCATTGGGTAACTTCCCAGCACCCTGAGGAATGACGTGTACTCCTGCACCTCCGATAGCGCGTTTTGCGCACGCGCCTCCGCCATACTCGCTTCGAAATCCACGTAGAACGTGTACTCGAAATGCTTCGA
>NW_010931890.1:0-380 GCF_000633955.1 Camelina sativa | reverse complement strand
GAAGCTCGGAGATTCTCAGGGACATTCTCGATTTCGTCATCGTGCTTGACCTCCCTTGACATTTAAATCTGAAATCAGAAAAAGCAGATTTCAAAAAAAAAAACCAGTTCAAAATTCACGAAATTGACACTGAGAAATGTGAAATTAAGAAACTTTCGAATCCAACAGCTAAAAAAGCTAAAGAGCAGCTCGTTGGGTTTTATATCTCACCGTCACCTGTGTAATGTAAATCGAGCTACAAAATCCAAAATTTCGCGAGCTTCTGAAGAGTTCTCTCTCTGTATCTCACTTACTCACTCTGTATCTCTCTTTGTATCTCTCTCTATCTCTAGATTCGCATGATTTCAGCAGTAAAGCCGGACGGAGAAAGGAATGTTAAA
>NW_010931889.1:0-380 GCF_000633955.1 Camelina sativa | reverse complement strand
GAGTATGACCAGCTTCCTCCCTTTAAGAGCCTGACTAAAGCTCAAATGGCTACGCTTAGTAGATCTCAGAAGAAGCAGTATCTAGATGAAATGGAGTACCGGGAGAAACTATTAATGAAGAAGCAAATGAAAGAGGAAAGAAAGAGACGTAAGATGTTTAAGAAATTTGCTGCAGAGATTAAAGATTTGCCTGATGGGTATAATGAAAATGTGGAAGAGGAGAGTGGTGGACCTGCATCAGTTCCAGTTCCCATGCCAGATTTATCTCTACCTGCGTCTTTTGACTCTGATAACCCGACTCACCGCTACCGCTACCTTGATTCCTCCAATCAGTGGCTTGTTAGGCCAGTCCTGGAAACTCATGGGTGGGATCATGATAT
>NW_010931888.1:0-380 GCF_000633955.1 Camelina sativa | reverse complement strand
CATTTTCTCAATGGATAAATCGTTTTTTTTTCTTGTACTACAAAAAAATGATCTAATATTTAGTTACTACTATTTGTATTTAACTTTCTTTTTTTTAATAATGGAGAGAATTCGGATCAGACTAATCTCCAAAATTTGTGGAGAAGTAGGATATTCTTTATGTTTAAAGTCTCCATGTTGATCGATTATAAAGGAAAAAATTCTCGTCCTAGCTAGAACAATTTCTAAAAATAATTTTCGACTGTCTACTAAATAATATTTATGTTCATATATCTCCCAAAAAAAATTTGAACAGAAAAAAAAATTTCCAAACACAGTTGTATTATTATTTTTAAAAAGTTATATCAAGCATATTCCCCAAATTAATGGATTTATGTTCT
>NW_010931887.1:0-380 GCF_000633955.1 Camelina sativa | reverse complement strand
TGGCAGAGCAGCGAGTCTTTGCAGTGTTATGGGCTAAATTTGTTTCAGCAACTCCTTAGGGATTCCATATCGAATCGTGCTTCATGTGTTCGGGCGGGAATGCTTCACCTTCTTCTTGATTGGTTTTCTCTGGAAAATGATGATAGTGTTATCTTGAAAATAACACAGCTAACTCAGACAATTGGTGGCCACAGTATTTCTGGGAAGGATATACGTAAGATATTTGCACTTCTTCGGAGTGAAAGAGTGGGGAATCAACAGAGATACCGCTCACTTTTATTGGCTTGTTTGTTGTCAATGCTGAATGAGAAAGGACCAACAGGCTTTTTTGACATGAACGGGGTTGATTCTGTAAGTCTTTGTCCCACTTGAGAAAGTTT
>NW_010931886.1:0-380 GCF_000633955.1 Camelina sativa | reverse complement strand
ATATTAAATCTTGTCTGTTGTTGCAGATGATCATGGAGAGAAAATTTGAACCAGTCATCATCTTCAGCTTCAGTAGAAGAGAGTGTGAACAGCATGCATTGTCAATGTCAAAACTTGATTTCAATACAGATGAAGAGAAAGAGATTGTGGAACAGGTGTTCACTAATGCCATTCAGTGCTTGAATGAGGAGGATAGATCTTTACCTGCCATTGAACTGATGTTGCCACTGCTGCAACGTGGTATTGCTGTCCATCATTCTGGTCTTCTTCCTGTCATCAAGGAATTAGTGGAGCTGCTTTTTCAGGAAGGACTTGTGAAAGCACTTTTTGCCACAGAAACTGTAAGATGTTTTGGGACTAATTTGTCTTTTCAGTTTGTT
>NW_010931885.1:0-380 GCF_000633955.1 Camelina sativa | reverse complement strand
GCGTTTAGATAAATAAGAAAGTCGAACTCCTGTCCGCATCACTGTGTTCCGTGTCCTCGTACCGTCCACACGTATACCATGCCACCCAAAACCTCCGGAAAGGCCGCGAAGAAGGCGGGCAAAGCCCAGAAAAACATCTCCAAGGGAGACAAGAAGAAGAAGCGTAAGAGGAAGGAATCCTACGCCATCTACATTTACAAAGTGCTGAAACAAGTCCACCCCGACACCGGTATCTCCAGCAAGGCCATGTCCATCATGAACTCGTTCGTGAACGACATCTTCGAGAGGATCGCCGCCGAGGCCAGCCGTCTCGCCCACTACAACAAGAGGTCCACCATCACCTCTCGGGAGATCCAGACCGCTGTCCGTCTCCTCCTGCC
>NW_010931884.1:0-380 GCF_000633955.1 Camelina sativa | reverse complement strand
TTTGAGACCACACATCTTGAGGCACCTGAAGAAAAATTTGAATTTTTCTGATGGAGATAGCTCATCAAAACTCTGCGTAGCCCCTGTAGCGTTTGTACACTTTTGCTGACAGAATCAAACGCAGCTTTGCACTTCTCACCATACAATACACCCAAAAGCGCGATTTTGCGGTTTATCTTGCATGAGGGACCAGGTAAAGATGCCATCATTTGTTGGACAGTGTCCTTGTGCTGCGAATCCATTTCAGTTTCACCAATGCTTGATACTATCTTCAGAAGCGGCTTCTTGAAGCCCAAGAGTTGCTGATATCTCCTGTGAGCATTTTCCGACTCGGACTCTATTGCAGCCAATCCCCTCTTCATATCTTCGTCATTTTCCAT
>NW_010931883.1:0-380 GCF_000633955.1 Camelina sativa | reverse complement strand
ATAGACAATGCTCCAGCGCCAGATGCTTCCAGTTTCACAATCAAATGTACAATAAGTAAAACGGCAGCAACCTATCAATGCAAAAAATGAGCAACAATTAAAACTTTAAATTACTATTTTCTGAAAGATGGAGGCACCTAAGCAAAAGATGTAAACTGTAGTGAAACTTTACTGCTTGTATTTTTAAGTAAAACAAATGCGCGTCGTATAAATTTCAATAAACATAGTTCAATAAGACGACCAGGTCAACGAAATACGTACCTTTGCTTGGAAGTTTATTTCACTTTCAGCATCTAAAGAAGAAACTGACTGGATAAGCCCATCCAAAACAGATTCGTCACACCATTTTGTAAAGATATCCTTGGGATCTGAATCAGCTG
>NW_010931882.1:0-380 GCF_000633955.1 Camelina sativa | reverse complement strand
TCTCTCGCATGACTCTGCCGGAGAAGATCGGTCAGATGACTCAGATTTAACGCACCGTTGCTTCTCCTGCCGCCATTACAGATTCTTTCAACGGTACAGACAAACAACACAGTCTTTTTGTTTTGTTTCACTTTGGTTTTAATTCTTGATTCTTTAAAAATGAATTTTTAGTGTTCTTTTTTTTTGGATAATCAGAGTATAATTTATGGATTTGGTGTTACAGGAAGTGTACTAAACGCCGGTGGGAGTGCGCCGTTCGAGGATGCTAAGTCGTCGGATTGGGCTGATATGATCGACGGTTTTCAGCGTTCAGCGTTAGCGTCGCGTTTGGGAATTCCAATCATCTACGGCACTGACGCTGTCCATGGCAACAACAATGT
>NW_010931881.1:0-380 GCF_000633955.1 Camelina sativa | reverse complement strand
TTGAAGGCTGCTTTTAAGATTAAAGATCTTGGTCCTGCTCGATTCTTTCTTGGCTTCGAGATTTCGAGATCATCACAAGGAATCTCTGTTTGTCAACGCAAATATGCTCAGAATCTCCTTGAAGATGCAGGTCTACTTGGTTGTAAACCGAGTTCTATACCTATGGATCCTAATCTTCAACTTACTAAGGAAATGGGAAACTTGCTACCGAGTCCTACTTCCTATAGAGAACTTATTGGTCGCCTCTTATATCTGACCATCACTCGACCGGATATCACCTTTGCTGTTCATCAACTCAGTCAGTTCATTTCAGCTCCGACAGACATTCATCTTCAAGCAGCTCATAAAGTCCTACGTTACCTCAAGCAGAATCCAGGTCA
>NW_010931880.1:0-380 GCF_000633955.1 Camelina sativa | reverse complement strand
ATCTCTCTCCAGCTCCAATCGATGCAGCTCGCCGGTGAGATTCCTGAGTCTCTTAAGCTTTGTCGTAGTTTACAGTCTCTAGATCTCTCCGGAAACGATCTCTCCGGTTCGATTCCTTCTCAAATCTGTTCTTGGCTTCCTTATCTCGTTACGTTAGATCTATCTGGGAATAACCTTGGCGGATCGATTCCTACTCAGATCGTTGAGTGTAAGTTTCTAAACGCTTTGGTTTTGAGTGATAATAAGCTTTCTGGTTCGATTCCTTCTCAGTTGAGTCGATTAGATCGGCTTAGACGTCTTTCACTAGCTGGTAACGATCTCTCCGGTTCGATTCCTTCTGAGCTTTCGAGGTTTGGAGAAGATGATTTTAGTGGTAATAA
>NW_010931879.1:0-380 GCF_000633955.1 Camelina sativa | reverse complement strand
CTTAATGAGTTTTGTAGAATAAAAACATAATAATAATTAAAAATATCTTCTTTGCAACTGTAATCAAGATTTTGTGTAATTTAAATTGGATTACTTTAAATAAATGTACTGATATGATTGTAAATTTGAAGCTAAAATTAAGGACATTAAAGAGTTAATTACATAACAATCAATCATTTTCAGTTTGGTCTTTGAAATCGGAATTTTGGGTATAATTTGTTTTTACTAATATTTGTTTTCACTAATAGGATTTTGGTTTTTCCTAAATATATTAAACGCTTTTTAAACGCAAATCTAAGATCTGTTTAATAAATATAATTAATGTCGTAAATTCTTTTGTAAACTTGAAAACTTTTAGAAAAATAAAAATTGAATATACT
>NW_010931878.1:0-380 GCF_000633955.1 Camelina sativa | reverse complement strand
GTTATAAAATAGATTGATTATTGATCTTTATATATAGTCCAGACCATCGATCTCTGTCTATTCTGATCCTGTTTTTTGTTTTTGTTAGAAATTTAGAATTGTTGGGATTTATGCTGTTCGGTCGTCGTTTCGGAGTTCTCGTGAGTAGGGATCTAAACGTTTCATCCGATTCATTCTGGAATTCATGTCACAAATGAGTTAACGTTGATACATATATATTCACTTTTTTTTTTTTCTTTTTTTTTTTTATCACTTAATGTCTCAGTTTCTCCACTAGCATTTGTTGGGCACTTGGGTTAATAGATTATCCTAAGATTTGGAGAGTCTATTGTATGGTCTCATTTGTTGTTTTCTTGTCTGTTTGGTTTGATTTGTCAACA
>NW_010931877.1:0-380 GCF_000633955.1 Camelina sativa | reverse complement strand
GATTAAAATGTGTCTTAATCTAATGCAACTAACTAATTATAAGAGTTAGTTAGTTGTTTAACCCCATAAAACTAGCATTGGATTAAGGATGNTTGTGTGTGGTGAATGATGGTGGATGTATGCAATGATGATATATGAATGGAATGATGGGTGTTTCAATTCCCCTTATGCAGTTGCAGTATAAGAGGTGTCAATCCAGTCTGAGTGCTTGTGAACAATCAAGATATGCATATGAATCTAAGTTAAGACAAATATGAAAGGATGTTTGTCACTAACAATCCTATGATGATAATGATAAAATGCAGAAAATAAACTACTGAAACATGTTATTTATTTGTGTGTGGTGAATGATGGTGGATGTATGCAATGATGATATATGA
>NW_010931876.1:0-281 GCF_000633955.1 Camelina sativa | reverse complement strand
CAACCTCCAACGGGTCGAGAGTGAGAACTTCATCGGTAACCTCATGTGCAACCTCTGAACCATCATCAACCACAAAAGTCTGACCATCTATCATAGGTTTCTTGAGCAGCTTATTCATCTCAAACCTTGCAATCATATCCCCCAGCTGGAGATCGATCGCTCCCCCTTGCACATCTATAATCGCACCAGCTGTTCATAAGAATGATCTACCTAAGATCAGGGGGTCACGTGGTGCTTCTTCAAGTTCCAGAACCACAAAGTCTGCTGGTATAAGCGTGTCC
>NW_010931875.1:0-380 GCF_000633955.1 Camelina sativa | reverse complement strand
TGGATCGGGTTTAAGAACACAGCCGGTCCATTGGGACACCAAGCGGTCGCACTCCGTGTGAATGGAGACCGTGCGGTCATATTCAACTGTAGATTTGACGCTTACCAAGACACACTCTACGTCAACAACGGACGTCAGTTCTACAGGAACATTGTTGTGTCCGGTACAGTGGATTTCATCTTCGGAAAATCCGCAACTGTGATCCAAAACTCTCTAATCCTCGTCCGAAAGGGAACCCCCGGACAATCCAACTACGTTACAGCCGACGGTAATGAAAAGGGTGCAGCGGTTAAGATCGGTATCGTTCTCCACAACTGCCGTATCATGCCCGACAAGGAGCTCGAAGCTGAGAAGCTAACCATCAAGTCTTACCTAGGACG
>NW_010931874.1:0-381 GCF_000633955.1 Camelina sativa | reverse complement strand
AGGAACTAACTCTCTAAACATCACTAAATCAGAACAAACGTGACTAGACGCCCCACTATCAATAATCCAATCATTAGGGGCTAGAAAATTCTGAAGAGAAGATAAAGCAAGTTTCTGAATTGTAAGGATGTGATTTTCATATCGTAAACTAGTGGAAGGAAAAGGTAAAGTACCAGAAGTAGATGCTTGAGCCATGAGACCATGTTCAGTGACAGTTGCAGTATTAGAAGTAGCCGTAGTCTCTGGAGCTGGTACTGGAATATTGTATTGCGATAAAATTTGTTGTAACTGCTGCGGAGTAAAGAGTGGAGTCTGAAAAGCACTACCATCAGGTCTAGAGGTCATAGCAGAAACAGGAACTGATTCAGGTGGTGCTGCATA
>NW_010931873.1:0-381 GCF_000633955.1 Camelina sativa | reverse complement strand
ACCATGAACCATCATTATACATATCCAGAATATAATAAATCCAACATGAGATATCTAACTCCACAAAGAAAACGATTTACCTTGAAAAAGGAGGTGAAAAACAGTGCCAGGTTCTGGATAAATGCCTAGAGATGACATAAGATACATAGTCATAACCTTAATAAGTTACTCAAAATTAATGGCCTGCCTTGAAACCAAGTGCTCGAGAAAATACTTACTTGTTCGTCACCACTTCCATTTGAATAGGCCTCAGGGATATTTGTACTCGGTGGGAGAATTGTCTGCAAGTACGAGAAGAAGTGTAGAGGATCAGGCAAGAAGCAAAGACAAACAAGAAGTATACTAAAGGCACTACATTAACTTAGTAAGAATGAACAAAAA
>NW_010931872.1:0-381 GCF_000633955.1 Camelina sativa | reverse complement strand
ATTTTAATTACTTGTCCTTATCTTGTTGTAGTAGATTGTGGTGGTGGTGCTATGATTGATCGCTCTCTTTATTTTCTGAAATTTTTGTCACTCGTTTCCTCTGCTTCGTCTGAATTTTTGCTTCTTTGATCTCTGATGATTGGTTTTATTCTTTTTCTTTTGAAGCGACGAAGTAGATTCAGAACACGGTCGCTATGCTAAGGTTTGGAGAATTGACGAAGAAGATTCAGAACCAACACTAAGATGAACTACTTCGCCGTACAGTAATAACATCAAACTGGTTCCCTTTTTATGTTCTGTTTTACTATTATCCACCCTTCTACACTCTTTTTTTTCTTATGTATCTTATCAGAATCCAACCATACTGACTTCACTCTTTTT
>NW_010931871.1:0-381 GCF_000633955.1 Camelina sativa | reverse complement strand
TTGTATACCTGTTCATCAAGTAGGAGGAAATCTAGGCTGATTATTTTCCCATTTTGATGGAAAGCTTTTGCATGCCATTTGCGTAGAACACGGCCACACACCATTTGAGGATCACGCCCTGGCTGTAGGTCCTTCAATGGAATTATAGTCATACTTGGTAATTGGTAATGGTGGTAAGAATCGAATATGGTAATTTGGTTTATATATAGAAAGAGCCGAGTTTGGGTTTTAAGGGAGACAGTAAAGAGGAAGACGTGGTGTATTTATTAAGAGATCGTGGAGGAGATCGTGATTTGAATATAGGATTTTATAACGTAGTCTTAATGTCGTATATATGAGTTACGATTTCCTGTTAATTTTGAGTTAGGATTTTAATCGTTT
>NW_010931870.1:0-381 GCF_000633955.1 Camelina sativa | reverse complement strand
GATATGCAATTGGCGGCACAACATGCAATGCTTGCTCTACGCCAACATTACTCATGATCGCGCCAAACATTAGTGCAACGATGCAAACTGACCATCGCCAAGCCACTGCCAATTGATCATTCGCTGAATTTTTCAAGAACTCAAACCCACGATATATACCCCCACCTCTTTAATATCACCGTCTAGTGCACTGGAGATGACAGACATTCCTGCGGCCAAAGAATCTTTTAAACTCTTAACAGCACCAGCCGAAATCAATGTTCGGGAAAATCGTTTTGGCACTACTCCCGACTTAATTAGCGCCTTTAACTTGCCATTTGAAATACCGGGGCGATCCAACTTAATGAGTTCTCGAGTAAGTCTCGCGGCTTCCTGCCTGTT
>NW_010931869.1:0-381 GCF_000633955.1 Camelina sativa | reverse complement strand
TCTAGTCCATGATGATTTACCTAATATAATCTATCTGAGGGTTAAGTCAAAGGTATGCTGAAAGATCTATCTGCCCACAATATTATAATGGGGAAATCGTCAAACTTATAGACTTTTGTGTGTAGAATTTTTTTATCGTCTTTTTTTTTTGTTTTTGGTAATTAAGAACTATCTTAAGTTGGGGTTGGCATCTGCAATCTTGTGTTGTTCACATCCATCAGTCTACAGTTTACTTGCAGATTCTAATCATGCATCTCACACTGTAGCATCACGTGTTTAGTGTAATTTTATATATTTTGGATGAACTTCTTTATTTATGTTCTTCTGTGCCTCTGAAAAAGATAGGGACAATTTTGAAGCTCATCAAATGAATAGGTCAGT
>NW_010931868.1:0-381 GCF_000633955.1 Camelina sativa | reverse complement strand
CGGACGGCGACATTTCCGATCACTCTTCTCCACATTTCTTCTACTTTTCCCGATGAGAGCAACTTTTTTTTTTTGTCGAGCAAACAAAACAACACCAAACCGCAAGTGAAAAAACAAGTATTAGTTAGGTTTTGCCCGAATACGATATTTACTCGAATGGAACCAAAAAAAAAAAAACCAAACCAGCTTATTTTATTCAAGAAGATTCTCAAACATACCATAAAAATAAGTTTTTTTTTTCAAAATTAGCACAACATCTCCAAAATTTCAAAAATAGCACCAATTAATTTATTAAAATTAAATTTTAAATTCAAAATACTAAACCCTATCTCTCAAAAATATACCCTAAATGTGAAATTGAGAACCCAAACCTAAAAAACA
>NW_010931867.1:0-381 GCF_000633955.1 Camelina sativa | reverse complement strand
TTTTATTTATTTCCATTCCTTCAATGTTATCTATTTATTTCCTCTTATCTGCTGTGTAGCTGTGCTGCCTCTTCATTGAATGGTGAAGAATTAGTGAGAGATGGTGGTGTGCAGCTTCTATCGACTCTTCTTTCCCGCTGCATGTGTGTGGTTCAGCCAACAACTTCACAACACGAACCAGCTGCAATCATTGTCACAAATGTAATGCGTACACTTTCTGTAATAAGTCAGTTTGAGAGTGCAAGGGCTAGATTTCTAGAGTTACCCAGTCTGATTGAAGACATTGTGCACTGTACGGAGTTAGAACTTGTGCCTGCAGCCGTTGATGCTGCTCTCCAGTCTATTGCCAAGGTTTCTGTCTTCCCTGAACTTCAGCATGGT
>NW_010931866.1:0-381 GCF_000633955.1 Camelina sativa | reverse complement strand
ACAGATTGGTATCTTAGATATGTGATATAGTTCCTAGAGGACAATATGTACAAGGATATAGAGGAATCAGGCTCAGAAGCACGTACCGCAACATGAGCTAATGGTGACTCTTCATTAACACTATTACGTAACTCGAGAAGAGCATAATTGATATCAACAGCCAGTATGGTAACTGTACGTGACATTATCATCTGACTATTCAAGTTAACTTTGTCAGCCAGTAGACGCATTTTAGCTTTGGGACCAGAACTGCTGCCACGGAAATCTGGAGGTAGCTTTGGCTCCTCAAACAAATTCATGGTTGTGCAACTTACAATAATATCATATTCTTTGTCAGATATCACAGCATGCAAGAAATCAATCTGCACAGAATATATTGAG
>NW_010931865.1:0-381 GCF_000633955.1 Camelina sativa | reverse complement strand
CCGCCATGCGCAAGTAGAGACCTTTGTCTTTGGCCACCGGGCCGACCCATTCGATCATGCGGCCTATGACCGATTCAATGTTCATGGTCTGGTGTTTCAGCACCGTTTTTCCAAGCGTCAGCTTGTTCATTTCCAGAATGTCGGTCAGCAAGGCATCGAGATGACGGGTGGCGAGTTCCAGTTTGTTGGCCAATTTTGGCGTTTCATCAGCCTGTGCGGATTTGATCAAGCCAGCCAGATTGACGATGGCGCTCAGCGGCCCACGTATTTCATGGCTGACCGTGCCCAGAAATCTCGATTTAGATTCATAGGCTGCCTTGGCATTCATTTGCTGAGCCATCAAGGTCTCGATGGCGTCTTGAAGACTGTTGGATTTGATGT
>NW_010931864.1:0-381 GCF_000633955.1 Camelina sativa | reverse complement strand
CCAGCAATTTGAGTACGAAGATCCGCTACGCATATGAACTTCTTCAAAATATTCTTTGGCATGATGTAGGTGTATCCGGTTTCCTGTGAACAACAAGAAACAATGGTTAAGGGTGACACCTGAACGGCTTTTACTTTATTGACAAAGTGAACAAGAGTGGCATGGACTCTAACCTTTATGTCATCTGAATTCACATATATGTGATTGACTCTGAGGTAAAGGTTAGTGGCTGATATTGCACGTACACGCCAATCTGTTTTGGAACCGAATGCAGATTGCTCGTAAGGGCTCGTGGTGGTGACAATGAGCTCATCACCATGAACATTTGTAGTTCTTGTTGTGACTGCAGTAAGCTGGCTGGCTTCCTTTGCCTGCAAATAA
>NW_010931863.1:0-381 GCF_000633955.1 Camelina sativa | reverse complement strand
TTTTGGATTCAGAATCAAATGGAAGAAGCTTTGTTGGGCATTTGTGGGTTTGATTCTTCCAAGAAATATCGATTAGAAGAACTTGCCAAGTTTCAGTCTGGTTAGCTTCAAAATCCCTTCTTTTTTTTTTTTTTTACCAATTTGCATTAGCTTTGAGTTTTTGGGTACAGTGTAGTAGTGGGTTTAAATTTTGTGACTTTTTGTGTTGTTAATAAAGGTTTTGTGAAACATTTTGTTTAATAGGTTCATGTATCGAGTTTGAAGATGATGAAATGGCAGTGGAGTATCCGTGCCCGTTTAGCTCAGATGATTATGATTTAGTTGAATTGTGTCACCATATCGACGAGGAGCATCATCAACTAGACGCTAACAATGGGGTAA
>NW_010931862.1:0-381 GCF_000633955.1 Camelina sativa | reverse complement strand
CTCCACATTATATTGATTTGAATAAGTATGCAAAATATGGAAAAAAATATATTGAAAACTTAAAAATATAGGAAAAATATTAATAAATTAATTTATATTTGGGTTAGGAAGTGTAGATATTATTAAATTGTGGTAAATTGATGTGAATGATTAGAAACATATATATACAANACATATATATACAATAAAACCTCTATAAATTAATAATGTTGAGACGAAGACATTTTATTAATTTATAGTGATATTAATTTTTCTATAAAATAATTATTATTATTTTATAGTGTAAATTAATAATTATTAATTTATAGATATATTTTTTATTTTAAAAATTTTTAAAATTATAAATTGAGAATATTTTAGCAAAATAAGATTAGATTTCCG
>NW_010931861.1:0-381 GCF_000633955.1 Camelina sativa | reverse complement strand
TCTCTTGGAACTGCCTTCTTAGCCTCAACCTGTGATCATGGAGAAAAATCAACACAGCGCACAACAAAAAGAGAGCAGTCTAGTAGGACTAAGTGAGTAGCCATGAAAACAATCCAAGTTTAAACATTTTCATTAGTGTGTGAGAAATGATCGAATATGCATTTATCAGAGGGAGAAAGCTCTTTCTCTTTTACGCTGACTGTAAACTTAAAGAGTCTTAAGTAAACTAAAAGAGGAATTAGAAATCAAAAGGGTTTGCTTGCTTTGAGAAGCAGCAAAGTCTAAATGAAGCAAGTAATCAGTGAGACTGAAAGTGGAAGCAATGTATGTATGTAGAGTGTTTGGTTAAAGGAGGAAACTTACAATTTTGCCATCGATAAT
>NW_010931860.1:0-381 GCF_000633955.1 Camelina sativa | reverse complement strand
TTAAAGCAATTAACGATAAGTACCTTAGAGATGGAATGATGCTGCTATAATATCAATGGCATGTCCACTCCAATATCAACTGCATCCCCTGAAGATATTGTGATTTGGTTGCACCATATTTGTTTATCAGTCTTAATGCGTCTTAAAAGAGAATAGCTTGAGGAGTTTGAAGGTCAAGATTTATACCGTCGTCAACTTGAGCTATAAGGGAGAGCTATAACTTGAACCATTTTGTCTAACGTTTGGATCACAGTCTGTCCAATATCCACATAACTAAAAACAAGAAATACTTAGAGTTAGCAATAGAACTAATTGACTGAAAGATTTCATCTACAAACATAAGAGCTACACAAAGAAACTGAAGAAAATATAACTTAAAAT
>NW_010931859.1:0-381 GCF_000633955.1 Camelina sativa | reverse complement strand
AAGGCCAAACAAAACGGCTAAACAGCCCGCCACAAAGGCCAAACAAACGGCTAAACAGCCCGCCACAAAGGCCACACACAAGCCCCTCCAAGGCTTTTCACCGCTAAAATGGACAAATTCTCTCTCCCGAGAAACTTTCCATCCTTAGCACTTTCCATTTCTGGAAACTTTCCACTTAAGGAAACTTCTATTTCGGGAAACTTTTCCCCCAAACCCCGCCGCACGGAAACTTTGTACCCCGAGCACCANACCTCATCTTGTTACTGAGTCGCACAACCAACCACCCCAAGCGACCGAGTAACAAGAGAGATGGGGTGGAATACTCCATTCCCGATCCAGCCACGGATTACAGACGGAACCAGACTAGGCAAGCTCAGGTCG
>NW_010931858.1:0-381 GCF_000633955.1 Camelina sativa | reverse complement strand
TTAAGAAAGTATTGGGGGGAAAAAGCATACATCAACAAGAAAATAAATTAAAACCACATACAAAACGTAAATTAGTTGTCTGTATNAATTAAAGTAAATTTGAAATATAAACCCAAAGAAAAACAAAGAAAGCGAAGAGTCGCGCTTATTAGAGAAGGAGAGAGGGGGAGTCGGTAGAAAGACGCAACTACCAGTGGCGACGTTTTGTTTTATTTAAATAGCATCACCCTGTCTCCTTTCCAAACCCAGGGTAGAGACGAGTAACAGGAAATTATCAAAAAAAACCATGGAGTTTAGAGTTGATGCCATAGCTGACCTTAGACCAGGAAAAACAAATTGGATTATCCAAGCGAATGTCTTGAATTCGTGGTATGTTACTGA
>NW_010931857.1:0-381 GCF_000633955.1 Camelina sativa | reverse complement strand
CTGTTTTCTCGGTTTCACCCTCTTTTGGGAGAAAATTGGTATAACTGAAACTGATTTTTTCTGTGGTATGGTGATGAATGTATGATGACTTATGAATGAATGGATGTCAGGGTGTTTCAATTCCCCTTATGCAATTGTAGTATAAGAGGTGTCGNTGTCAATCCAATCTGAGTGTTTGTGAACAATCAAGATGTGCATATGAGTCTAAGTCAAGCCAGATGTAAAGGATGTTTGTCACTAACAATCCTATAATGAAAATGCAAAGTGCAGTAAGCAAACTACAAGAACTAAGAACTAAATGCAAATGGAACAGAATGATTATAATAGCAAGAATAGAAATAGAAACTATGTTGATGAAGAACTAATGCAAGACAAGTAATG
>NW_010931856.1:0-381 GCF_000633955.1 Camelina sativa | reverse complement strand
TCTTTTTCTCCCACAAGGTTACCATTTCATTCATTGATAAAGTGTTCCTAGGTGATTTAATGTAAAGGGTCTTGTTCAGAGTCCTTGGATCATCCACTGTCCTGATTGTGTAAGCAGCAGTATCTTCCTCTTTGTTTATCACAACTGCAAAAACAATCTAAAACTTAGTTATATAATAAATCTTTTTTTTTTTTTTGGTTGAAAAATTCTACTTTCTATTACATTAAAAATTTCTCAACCTTTGGCATTTCCATCGCCTAAAATAGTAACTTTGTCTATCGGAGGAACATTTCCGTCGCCAAAAATGATGACTTTGTCTCTAGTAGGAGAAATTAGACCAGGCTCGAACTGAGCTAACGTACGCAAGTATAAACCGGCACA
>NW_010931855.1:0-381 GCF_000633955.1 Camelina sativa | reverse complement strand
AACTCAAACACCTTAACCACTGATCTTCCAAGAACAGAGGCTAACAAACAGAAAACAAATCAATACCACACNATAACAATAACTCACCGTGGAATCTCATTGAAGGCTCAAAGAGGATGTTCTAGGACTCCATGCCACACACAATTGACTAACTCACATAATCCATCAAAGCATGCAATCCAAAACATCACAACAGAAACCTAGCGAACCCAAACCTAGAACCGTAAGGGCTCTGATACTAAAATGAAACGACCAACCTTTTTTTTTTTTTTAATAAATAATAATTAATATAATATATAAATAAACTACAACTAGTGGTCCCATACCCACTACAACCTAACCACATTCACAATCAACAGCGGAATAATAACAACCAATATC
>NW_010931854.1:0-381 GCF_000633955.1 Camelina sativa | reverse complement strand
GAATAAGTTGAATGGTATTGCTCATGATGGTGATGATCTATGCAACAAATGGCTGGCAAATGCGGACGTTCCTTCTAACAACGCAATTCAGAGAACCTTAGAGACTACTTTACCTTTCCAAGAGACTAAAAGATTGAAAGTTGGGAATGATTTAGCTACTGTCACATCTCTGGGTGTCCAAGATCCTACTGATATGGTTGCATCAGAGAATGTTCAACAAGCGGATGTGCCTGTGCAGGTTCCTGAGGGATCTCTTGGACAGATTTCGGACAAAGATGCTACGGCTCCCCAAGACGGTTATGTAGAAGTAGTGAGTGGGACTCAGGAGGGAGAGGATTATGTGGTTAAGGATAGTCTGATGGAGGAAGCATCAATTGGTAA
>NW_010931853.1:0-381 GCF_000633955.1 Camelina sativa | reverse complement strand
CAGGCAAACGCATATCCACTCAGCAGGCCATAAAGCAGCCAAATCAGGCCAGCACCACTGAATAGCTTCAACAGGCAGAACAATGCAATTGTCGAGCCCACAAAGTGCAGCCTGCGGCAAATCAGGTTGTTGTGTTCAGCCAGGTAGAACGGATAAAAATCAGCGAAAGATTGAAAACGATTGCCTTGTTTTGGCATTTTGTGGTCTCCGTGCATGGGTTTTTAGGTGTTTTACATAGTGTAGCTGAACGGCTGCTTCAAAATGCACTTGAAACAATGCCTGTTTGCGTTACGATAGATCAAGCCGTCTTTATAACAATCATCAAGGAGGAAGGTCGATGCAAGTCAAGGAAATTTTGAGGGTCAAAGGCAACACGCTTTT
>NW_010931852.1:0-381 GCF_000633955.1 Camelina sativa | reverse complement strand
AAAAAAAAAAAAAAAAAAAATTATGGCAATAGTCAAATCCGCAAAAATAGGACTTTTACATATTTATGATTTTTTAACCAACGTTAACCAATGAGTTTTTCAGGAGGCAGAAGACCCTTAAAAGTTAAAAGCACAAGCAGTTCTTAGTCTATCTTGCCAATGTAGAGTAGAATGTATAAGTATCAAGGGAATGAAAAACAAAAAGGCTTGCCTTATCAAAGTTATGGCATGTCAAGAGTATTGAGTACCTTCAAGTCCCTACAAAATTTGCAGAGAGTTGGCAATAAGAAGAACACTACGGCGGTTAAAAAATACAGAGTCTGAAATCATGGTTGAATGGATGGATGAATGGGATGTTAAAAAAATACAAAAATATTCTTA
>NW_010931851.1:0-381 GCF_000633955.1 Camelina sativa | reverse complement strand
TCCTTCTCGAGAGACTCGGTGTTGACAATGCTGCACCAACTGAGGTGTCTGCCCCTATAGTCGATGCACCATCAACGCCAGCGCCTCTCGATGATGATCTCTCACCCGAACGTGATGAACAATCCGGTGATGAAAATGGTTTAAATTCAGTTCCGGTGGACAATGCCTCCGGTGATGAAGACTATGTGCCCACTGAAGAGGAAGATGACGATGAGGACACGCCACAGGATGTTATACCACTCCGACGGAGTGAACGACTCAAGTTTCCTCCCTCCAACTGGTGAAACACTCGAGTCTACTACAACAATGTCGCCCTGGCTCATCCTATTCAAGAAGTTTGCACCCTTGCTCATTTTCCTCCACAACATCAAGTGTTTCTCG
>NW_010931850.1:0-381 GCF_000633955.1 Camelina sativa | reverse complement strand
CTCGAAAATGGAATGAAGTATTTCTACCACCAAGATGGCTCAAACCCCAGTGATGAAAATTCTGCGCTAGTGCACTATATTCAGGTAATTCCTTGTTCAGATTTAGAAGGCAGCTTTGAAATCTTTTCTTAGTATTTACCGTTCTTTGGAGTTTGTTCGTGTAGATCTCGCTATTATCTTAAAACATATTTCCAGAGATCTCATATTGTTTTGGCTAACTGTAACTTTGGTTGCCACAAACAGGTTCATAGAGATGACTTCGCCATGAATATTAAACTTCAGCTATTTGGTCTTGTTGCAAAGCAAGCCACCTTTCATCAACTTAGAACAGTCGAGCAACTTGGTTATATCACTGCACTTGCTCAGAGGTACACTGAAATT
>NW_010931849.1:0-381 GCF_000633955.1 Camelina sativa | reverse complement strand
AAAAAAAAACACACGTTCGGCTCCTAAGTCCAAGGTCGAGAGATGGTCGAGAGGTCGAGAAAAAATAGTCGAGAGGTCGAGAAAAAATAGTCGAGAAATGCCTATGGGAGTACTCGAGAAAAAATAGTCGAGTACTCGAGAAAAATTTGTCGAGAAAAATTTGTCGAGTACTCGAGAAAAAATACTCGAGAAAAAATTGTCGAGTACTCGAGAAAAAATACTCCAGAAAAATTTGTGAAAATTTCAATAACACGCAAAGAGAGGATTGAACCCGGGTTACATGAGGCAAAATAATGAATGTTAGCCATTGAACTAATGTTCTTTTAAACATTCTAACCTAGTTTTAGTAATATATAACATGATTGGTAGGATTAATATTAA
>NW_010931848.1:0-381 GCF_000633955.1 Camelina sativa | reverse complement strand
CCTTATCACTAACAAAACCAAGAATCATATTCCCAAATCACCATCCCATTTGGTGTGTTTCCACTTGCAAAGTGAGAGTGCCAACACAAACAGAGTAGCTTCTTCTGTTTTTGTACACAGTTAAGTGAAGATGCAGGACATGAGAGATCAAAATCCTCCACAAGGTCAGATTTTTTCATCCTTGTCCAATAATGAATCAGGCGTATTATGTAAGATTTTGTAGTACTTAAACATTTCTTGACAGGATATCCAGCTGCAGAACAAGTCTCTGAACAACCAGGTCAAGACAAAAAGAAGAAGAAATCACGGTTTTTCGAGACAAAGCAGAAAGGAGACAGAGGCTTCATTGAAGGATGGTAACGCTATAACTAGCTAACAAAA
>NW_010931847.1:0-381 GCF_000633955.1 Camelina sativa | reverse complement strand
CATCTGATTGCAACAGAGCCTTTTGAACTTTCTGAAACAAACCCAAAACAAACAATGACAGATTCTAGCTGTTAAAGAATCAAAGACATGCAAAGAATCAAATGAATCATTACACTATATCACTAGAATCTAAATCCCAATTACAGATGCAATACACAACATTTCAAACGAAATTAGGAAAATTACAAAATGGGTATACTAAAGAATCAAACTTTAGAATCTGGGTAATGATTAAATGTGGGGAAAAAACTGAGAAAGAAGAAAGAACCCCTAACCTGACAGAGACAAGCAGCGAGTGAAGCAGCTTTCTTAGCAGCATCAAGCTCTTTCTCGTAAGCCATCGATGATGAAATAACTCTGAGAGTAACAAATGAAGGAGGA
>NW_010931846.1:0-381 GCF_000633955.1 Camelina sativa | reverse complement strand
TCAGTCCCATGGCAAACAACATTCAGAACTAAGTATGGTAAGAGATACGTAGCTGTCTGCATATCGTGACGCACTATGCCACGGCAAGCAGCAAATATGCTTACACGGGATCCAGTTGCATGTGCTGTCAATTTCCTTATCCAGTAGGACAGCCACCTTCTGAATGACATAGAAGGCTGATAAATTGGTCCAGCTGATCCAGGGTCAGACACATTTGGAAGCTGAAACCTTGAAGTCAAGCAGGGAGCTATTAGTTCTTTAACATAGTTTGAGAAGCGATCCCATAGTTTTTTCCCCCTATCCTTCACTTCACTGTTACTTCCACATCTTCTAGAACCAGATACATTGACTTGTACACACTCCTGGGGGGTAAACAGAACA
>NW_010931845.1:0-381 GCF_000633955.1 Camelina sativa | reverse complement strand
TTTTTTTTTTCAAATAAAAACAGTAATAAAAGATGAAAAAAACAATGAAAAAAAAATAAGGATTTGTTATAATATTCTAACTCTAATAAAAATTACATTTGTAATGATGATATTACGTTATTTTTAAATAAATCGAAATAAAATTGATCTTTGATTCTATTTCAAAAAAGACATACACAAATTTAGAAGAGATAAGATGAAATAAAAAAAAAATACCATGATTAATAGGATTAATCATTAACTACATCTATATCTTAATTAATCCTTTTATTCGCGAGGAGCTGGATGAGAAGAAACTCTCACGTCCAGTTCTGCAGTAGAGATGGAATTTCTCATTTAGAAAAAACCCATCAACTATAACCCAAAAAGAACCAAATTTCG
>NW_010931844.1:0-381 GCF_000633955.1 Camelina sativa | reverse complement strand
TTGCAAGGTTGGCTTATTGAGGGTTCCATTTTTCTATCCTTGACTAGTTTATTTGTGGTGCTTCTGTGACATATTTTCCAAATTCTGCATCAGATGGGCATGAAAGAAGATAGTGATGAAGTCACAACCAAGACCCGTATATTGTCTCTTGAGCTTCTTCAGGTAAACCTAGTTACATTATTCTTGTAAGTTCGTAAGAAAAGCATAAAGACTCAAGAGCATCATATATTAACTATTTTTGTTTTGAAGTCAAAATAGAGGAGTGTATACATGATTGTTGTAAGTGTGAACTTTCAAATTGCCCATCGAATAGAGGTGTGTGTATACATGATTTTTGTGACTGTTACCTTTCCAATGCTTCATGCCTACATGTTTGAGATA
>NW_010931843.1:0-381 GCF_000633955.1 Camelina sativa | reverse complement strand
TATTTAAACTTTTAAAAGTAAACATAAAATAATATATTTACGTTTTTAAANATTTACGTTTTTAAAAAAAAGTTTAAGATATTCTAAATATTTAAATTTTTATAGAATGTTTAAATTATTATAAATATTTGAACTCCGTCGAAAGTTTAAAATATTATAATATATTGAAAGTCTATAAAATATTTAAGTAATATTAATATTTTTACTCTTAAAAATTTTTAAAATATATAAAAAGTTTGAGTTAAACCCGTTAAAACAGGTATTTTTATCAAACTATAAATTAAATTGGGTTTTTTACAATATTTCTGGGATTTGATATATCAAATATTAACTGCTAAATAATAACCTAAATATACATAATCTCACTATAAATACAATGGT
>NW_010931842.1:0-381 GCF_000633955.1 Camelina sativa | reverse complement strand
GCACTACCATGAACAGAAGGCTAAGCAAACAATTTCTATTATAACACCGAAACATAAACTCACCGTGGAATCACACACTCAGCTCGAAGAGGATGTTCTAGGACTCNAATTGACTAACTCACATAATCAATCAAAGCATGCAAATCCCCAAACATCTACAACAGAAACCTAGTGAACCCAAACCTAGAACCGTAAGGGCTCTGATACCAAAATGAAACAACCGACCTTTTTTTTTAGTAATAAATAATAAATATAATATAATAAATAACTACAACTAGTGGTCCCATACCCACTAGCCACCTAACCACACTCACAACCAACAGCGGAACAACATACCAATAAATATCCAGTAAACCAATAACCAATAACCAATAAAATAAT
>NW_010931841.1:0-381 GCF_000633955.1 Camelina sativa | reverse complement strand
TGTTATTCTTCATTCACACCATTGACCGAAGTTATAATTTGATTAGGCAATCTACTTTTCCATCATCTTGTTATTTTTTGTTATGATCATTAATTAAGACTTTTTCCATACAAATAATTGTGAAACTATTTTATTCCTTTGTAAGCGCCTCTAGCTAAGCGATAAGAAAAAGAGGAAAAAAATAACAAGATGATCACTTCTATATATATTAGTAAGACTTTTTTTCCATACAAATTGTGAAACTATTTTATTTCTTTATGAGCGCCTCTCTAAGCGATAACAAAAAGGGAAAAAACGAGACAACTCCACATTCATTGAGAGCTTAATTATAGGAAAAAAAAACAAAAGAAAATAGTGAGAACTTTTTTTTTTTTTTTTTTT
>NW_010931840.1:268-381 GCF_000633955.1 Camelina sativa | reverse complement strand
ACTCTACCAGCAGTTCTACCAGCAGCAAGGTCAACATTTTGACAATCATGGTCCAGCTCGACCCCCCCACTCGAGCATGTACTCGACCGAGTCCCGGTCGATCCCCATCGTCG
>NW_010931840.1:0-180 GCF_000633955.1 Camelina sativa | reverse complement strand
TTCCCTTGTAGATATCATTGCATTTGACATTGTGTTTTGTTTTTTGTTTTTCATCTTGAATCCTGAATCAAATTTCTTTCACACAGGGACTGTGTGATTTAAGTTTGGGGGAGGTTTTGAGATAGCATTTGATATTGTGTTTTGTGATTCTTATTTCAAATTTTTAGCATAATCATGTTA
>NW_010931839.1:0-381 GCF_000633955.1 Camelina sativa | reverse complement strand
GATCCTACAGGTAATGTACTCATGCATAGTAGAAGATCCTTTGCCTCTGTCAATTCTGTCTTTGAAGCTAAAATCAAGAGTTGGGAGTGGGCTTTAGAGAGTATGACAAGCTTGCATTTCGCGAATGTGACTTTTGCCGCGTCTACTTTCGAAATTATTCAAGCTATACATGACCCAAGTCATTGGCCATCAATTGTAAGCTTCATCTCTCCCCTCATCTTATATAGTAAAGGGAAACCATTTTGGTTTCTTAGCTTTGAACCTTTAAAAAGCAATTCGGGAGCTATGATGATTGCAAAAAGTGTCACTCTGGACTTGAGATTATCTTCTTACGTAGCTTCTGGTAAGCCTATGTGGTTGAAAGGTTTTTTTGATCATGAG
>NW_010931838.1:0-381 GCF_000633955.1 Camelina sativa | reverse complement strand
TTATTTATATATGTATCGTGTTGGTGGTATGGATGAATGGTATGCTATGAAAGGAAAAGCATGTAACACAGGTCATGTCTGTTCAATGTATGATATCTCTTTTAGCAACACTTTTCTTCAATCCTATCGGAATTGCTATTACTTTTTTTGGTGACATTTATTTTCTTAAACTGTTTAGGAAAATTTTTAATTGCTATTACTTTTATGGTTTTTTTGGTGTCAATATCTTCTAAAATGTAGGTTGGATATTTTTATTTTTTTGGATATTTGTAGTATATAGTAGTTGATATCGTCGCCCTGATCATCATCATCAGTCATAATTAAAGATTGTCTTAAAGCAGCTTATTTAAAACAATCTCGTACCTACAAAAACGCATTAAG
>NW_010931837.1:0-381 GCF_000633955.1 Camelina sativa | reverse complement strand
GTGGAGTGTCCCCATACGATTCTTACATCCCAAACGGCGCCGTATGGGTTATATTGGTAAAACAGATGATATATTCCTTTGTATATCATTGGTCCTACCCCACACAAGAAAAAAAAAAGATTAATATTTTCTATTTTGGGAATTAATAATACTTTTATAGATAATGAAATAAAAAGAACTAACCATTAGGATCTGAGGATTAGATTTGGTCGAATTAGATTTCATCGAAAAGAACGGACGGAGGCAACCAAGAAAAGGATATGTTAATTTAGAGGATCGAACACATAATAACATCGATGGATTTGTATAAGAAGATAGTAGATCAAGATCGGTACGGTACATACCGTTCATCCAATTTCTGGGAGGTTGAAAGTGATAACC
>NW_010931836.1:0-381 GCF_000633955.1 Camelina sativa | reverse complement strand
GAGGTGGGCAATCCCCTTCTCAAATCCAAGGAAATCTCCTGCTCCAGTTTTCAGCTGCAATATCCAGAGTGGTGTCATTATAATCCAGAGTTTAAACAAATACAGCATTCGAAATGAAAGGGCCAACATGATATTCGAGATCAACAGGCTCACCAATTTGTTGAGTGCGATCAAATAGTGCATTGCAACTATTTCTTCTTGTGATGTAATATAGTTACGAGTGCTTGCAACAATCGACTGAAGTCTATCACTCTGATCAAGAGAATGGATGGCAGATACTATAAAGCTGATTTTCGAACTCTGGAAGAAATCCTTTGGCATTTTCTGGATGCTGGTTATAGCAGAATCAACCCCAGATATGCAATAGAGCAGACTACAGAT
>NW_010931835.1:0-381 GCF_000633955.1 Camelina sativa | reverse complement strand
GGAGAACGACCTTGATAGCCGCATCAAACACCGCTTTTACATTCTGTATAACAGATAATGGAAATGGGAAAAAACATCAGCGGATTCAAATGGCGGTTTTGGACTGGTAAAGATTAGATAAAGATATGGACTCTCAGGTGGTTTACCTGTTGAGTTTTTGCACTGCATTCGATATAAGCAGGTGCCCCAATCAGCTTCTTTAGTTCTTCACCCTATTTTGATACGACCAAAAGATGAAAAATGTGGGTTTTTAACACGGAGCATTCCGTTATAATCAAATGAGAAGTGTGAGAAAAAGGTACCTGAGCAGTAGAGATAGGCACAGCTCCAGGGTGCTCGGCAAAGAATTGCTTATCATCTCGAAGATCTGAAAGAGAGTCA
>NW_010931834.1:0-381 GCF_000633955.1 Camelina sativa | reverse complement strand
CCACGACACTCGGATAACGAAGGAAAAGCCTTATAGGTCATTCTATTTCGGTGCATGGTCAGGCTCTCGTATGTGGGTCTGCCTTTTTCAGGAATTACATGATCATTAGTGAAATAGCGCATAGGTTTGGATGGGATGATACGAAATAGAGCAGTTGCTGGCATGCAAAACCGAAAAGGAACTTCCTTATTCACTGAAATTCCTGTGTGAAAGAGTCCAAATGATTTAGCGTTTTAGCGTAGAGAGAAGACTTTCGAGTGAACGAACGATTTAAGATGCAGCGATCGTGGCCTTATTTTACGTCGTATATTGTGATTCTGACGAGTGAATTTCATCCATTTACTGATAGATAAAGGATAGGAACCTACCTATCAGAAGAGG
>NW_010931833.1:0-381 GCF_000633955.1 Camelina sativa | reverse complement strand
ATCAGCAAAGGGAAGGTCTCCCATTTGTTCTTGCCATTGTCTAATAAGCCAAACAGCGTAGAGAATCATGGCGATCCCAACCATCCCAATTAGGGAATTCACGAGCTTCAACATGGACTGTATACAACTTCTCACGATTCTCACCATCCTTTTTTTTTTAAATAAATCACCCAAAAACCCCTACACCAGAGAGACGACAACCCAACAACAAATTCGAAAAAAGAAAGAGAAATTTGTTAATCCCTCTCTCGCTCCAGATGTTCCCTTTCTCCTCCTTTCTCATTGAATCACAACCAAATCGTAAAGTTGTGATTTTTATGAAAAAGATGATATGTTTTTTTTTCCTTTTTTTTTTTTAGCTAAGAAAAAATAGAAAATCAC
>NW_010931832.1:0-381 GCF_000633955.1 Camelina sativa | reverse complement strand
ACCTCTTGGCATTCTCCCTCACTCCTCTACTATCTCTTGGGTTGGGCCTCNAAAGTAGAATTGCTCCTCTCCATCAGCTACTTGTGCATTCCTAGCTTCCTCAACTCTATGTTGAATCACTCCATCAAACCAATGCTCCTCAGCTGGCCAAAAATCAATGTTGGCTCCTTCTTGAATGGTGGTGAGCTCTTGGTTAGGCAATATGAATTGCTTTTTCCCAAGTGTTGGAAGCTCAAAGTTGAATATGTGGTTCCCTTGATGCTTCTCCTTGGCAAGGATGATAGTAGAAGTGAGGTAGCTTGAGTCAATCCATCTTGGTGAGACTCTCTCTCCCCTAAGTTGAACTCTAGCAGCTTGAAGGATTGGAGTGATGATGCCTCC
>NW_010931831.1:0-381 GCF_000633955.1 Camelina sativa | reverse complement strand
GTATCGGATTTTGAAAAGGTTCAGATGAGGATCGCCGCATGGGATCACTCCCGACGGAAGAGAACTTTTAAGATTCTCTAATTTTTACCTCTTTTATTTTTACAGTTTTAGCTTCTTCTTTTATTACCAAAGAGTCAAATGTCAAGTTTGTGTGAATATCAAAGTTGATAGGTTATACGCATTACCCATACAATTTCTATGTTATTCAAACACAGATTTGCAAATGAGATAATAATTTTTATTTTATCAGTTTGTCGTATCCACAGTATAATCTGGATTTATGTTATTTGTTGTTTTGTTTCTTTCAGACAAGTGATTTGTATGGTACATACATTGGTACCTATCACGTATCATAAAAATCTCATATCAACATGGGTAGGT
>NW_010931830.1:0-381 GCF_000633955.1 Camelina sativa | reverse complement strand
CAGCCATGGAATATAAACATGTGAGTTTTACTACTTATGCAAAGTAATACTTGAAAAGAGTCACTCTCTCTATATTCTTATCTTTTGGTCTATTGGGTTTCTGATGTTTGAGCGGTTTTGGGGGATGCAGGGGTGAAAGTGAATGGTGGATATTCCCAGCAGGATTGGTCGTGTGTAAGATAATGCAATCGCAGCTCATAAATCGACATGTAGCAAACCTGGAGATACAAGACCGCTCATTGTATAGTAAGGATTATGAGCTTTTTTGGCAGTCGTGACAAAGTCTCGTCAGGTAATTTTCCTCAGAACAACTAAAAACAGTCCTGCCCCAGTTTGGAGTGGGGATTTCAGTTTGTTTTTTTTTGTTTTGTCTGTTTCTCT
>NW_010931829.1:0-381 GCF_000633955.1 Camelina sativa | reverse complement strand
GGGAGACCTTTTGCTCGGAGAACATCGTGGACCGTCGGATACGACGGGGATGAGAGGGAGAAGGAGAGGAAGAGAGTGATGAAGAGAAAGATCACACAAGAGATGAGTTTGTTCATAGCTTTTCCACTGAGTTAGACAGAGAGAGAGAGAGAGGAGATAAATGTTTTTTTTTTTTACGGCGATGAGTCAAGTGGGGAGAGGAGGATCTTAAATGGGGGAAGGAGGAGAAGCTGGAATGACTATTTTGCCCTTGGTTGGTGAGTGAATGGGGCCATATAATATGATAGATATGGTTAAGTGATTAAGTTCATAAGTTTCAAAAAAATTGGAGTAAAAATGGAAATGATATAGCGATTGATAGAGTTTCTTGGGGAGAAAAAA
>NW_010931828.1:0-381 GCF_000633955.1 Camelina sativa | reverse complement strand
GGTTCAGTTGTTCTTTTAACGCGTGGTGATGGAGTTTTAGTGAGTTTCGCTTGTACGCACACTCCACATTTTTCATGGTTAGTTTTGAATTTTGGAATTAAATTCAAGTTTTGCATTTTTCGCATTGTTTTATAACCTAAATGTTCATGTTAAGTAGTAAACGACTCAACCAAGTAAGCAATAGGGTTTTCTTTGATTTCAGCAACAGAAGAAGAAGTTAATCCCATTTTTCTTAAAAACTAACTGATCATAATCAAAATTAAAGGAAAAACCATGCTTGCTTAACACTGTTCTGGAGATGAGATTCTTTCGCATGTCCGGTATGTGCTTCACGTTTTACAAGGTGAGCCCACGATCAGAAGTTAGCTTTAGATTTTTTTT
>NW_010931827.1:0-381 GCF_000633955.1 Camelina sativa | reverse complement strand
GAAAAGAAGGAACTTTCCTAATTACAGTTCGATTGATTAGGAAAGTGAACATAAATTGTAATCTATGAAAGCATATAAAAGGGGGATACCCCCTTCATTGTAAACGATCCAACAATTAATACAATATTCTGAGTTTTTCATTGTTCTTGAGCGAAACCCTAACTTCTTCCTCAAGAAATCTCAATTGTTCTTTGTCCTTAGCTAAAATCTGATTTCTTAGAGAGAAAGCTTTATTGAATTTGTTTCCCCCTTGAAGGCTCTACCACGATGACTCATGTCAACTCCCCATTGATGGCCGAAGCGTTGGCAACTCTCACAGCAGTGGGAGTTGCACTCGAATCGAACATCAGGGACATATCTTTCGCATCCGACTCGCTTATG
>NW_010931826.1:0-381 GCF_000633955.1 Camelina sativa | reverse complement strand
TCGTGTTGATAGGAAGCCATGGACTGGAGAGCTAGCTCAGATATGGAGAAAGCGAGGCAAATGCCCTCTGACTCCTAATGAAACAGTTTTGATGCTTCAGTCACTGAACATCCCAACAAGCACAAACATTTACTTAGCAGCTGGAGACGGTCTAATGGAGATGGAAGGATTCACATCCGTTTATACAAATGTGTTCACAAAATCTGTTTTACTTAACCAAGAGGATTTCACCAGAATGCATGGAAACACAAAAGCTGCACTGGATTATTATGTGTCCATCAACAGTGACGCATACGTGGCAACTTACTTTGGAAACATGGATAAAATAGTAGCAGCTATGCGAACATATAAACGTATGCATAATACTCTGTTCCTGAGTAG
>NW_010931825.1:0-381 GCF_000633955.1 Camelina sativa | reverse complement strand
TTCCTCAATCAATCACCAAATCAGTACGTGACTCCTTCTCTCCCTCTGTTAATCTTTCTTTCTTTTTGCTAAGGACTCTTCTTTTTTCAATGTGAGCAGAATCCCTAAGACAGTTGGCATGGTGATACCGATGAAAGCAACCTTCTTTATAACATATATAATGATTGATGGTTGGGCAGGAGTTGCAGGAGAGATTCTCATGCTTAAACCTCTCATTATATTCCACCTCAAAAACGCATTCTTGGTGAAAACAGAGAAAGACAGAGAGGAAGCAATGGACCCAGGAAGCATCGGTTTGTGTTTTTATTATGTACATAGAGAGAGGTTTGTGTTTTTTTTTTTTTGCTTAGACGTTGTTGTTAATGTGTTTCTTCTATTGTC
>NW_010931824.1:0-381 GCF_000633955.1 Camelina sativa | reverse complement strand
AAAAGGAGAAGCTACAGAAATTGCCATTCAAATGGATATTGAACCAGTTTTTTATAAAAAACCAAAACGCTTGATAAAAAAAAGAAAGGAGTTTAGTGAAGCCGCAGAACATGTTGATCAAAGTAACACGTTAAGTGCAGAGGAGAGTTTTAGGATCGAGTACTTCATCAACGTAGTGGATCAAGCTATAATGTCTCTTGAGGTCAGATTCGAACAATTTCAATATTATGAAGAAACTTTTGGATTTTTGTTTGGTTTAAAGAAACTAAAGTCAGCAGGAGATGATGAGTTAATGGTATCTTGTATGAAGCTTGAAGCTTCCCTCAAGCATGACGGGAATTCAGATATAGAAGGAAAGGATCTGTTTGTGGAACTTAAACT
>NW_010931823.1:0-381 GCF_000633955.1 Camelina sativa | reverse complement strand
CCCCACAAGACCAGCAATGTGTTGAAGACCCTCTCTATTGAAGAACTGTAGCGGGACACCCGCGAATTCTAGCCAAACAGGTACCATTGTTAGTTCTGGCTTTGAGGGTTGAACCTCAGGGGACCATTTAGCCACGAACATGGTTTGGCCATCGATTTGCCAAAGGCTTTGACTGAGGATTCTCCGTCGAGCATTTGGGCACGACACTTTGAAGAGGAACGAATTTCCTTCCATTTTTGAAACCGAGATGTCTTTACGTTGGCGGCTCCAAATACCATTTACTATTGCTTGTACGGCGCCTCGCGAAGGAGGTTCTTCATAAAATTGACCTAAAATGAAGCTATCCCAAGCTTTCTTGTTCCTTTCAATCACTGCGTTCGG
>NW_010931822.1:0-381 GCF_000633955.1 Camelina sativa | reverse complement strand
TAACACAACTGCAAGAGAACGGAGGCCAAAACAGTAGGAAGAAGAAGAAGCCATCCCTTCGTTAATATCTAGATTGTGGTAATGACTAATGTATCAACAATTGTTGTCTGGTTTATATAATACTTGCACGCATAATAGATACATTACACCTTTTGCCCATTTGCTTCAAGATTGGTCAATGTTTAAGATTTAGTTCACATTCACTTTCTCTTAGACTTTCTGGTTTTCTTTCATTCTCTATATAGAACTTCAAAATACAGATGGATCACAATAATTGGTTAATCTTCTTATTATTATCTCCTTTTTCGGAGAATTTGGTGCATGACCATAAAATGACCTAATATTAGATCAATGGCATATGTAAGGTGGAGATGGACGATT
>NW_010931821.1:0-382 GCF_000633955.1 Camelina sativa | reverse complement strand
TTGGTGACATCAGTAACCTATTCAACCCCGAAGCTCGTCATCCTTCATATGAACATGGCACTCCACGTTTATGAGGATATCATGAGAATGACAGAGAATCTGAGTGAGAAATATATCATTGGGCATGGAGCATCAAGCACTGTATACAAATGTGTTTTGAAGAACTGCAAACCGGTTGCGATTAAGCGGCTCTACTCTCACAACCCACAGTCAATGAAACAGTTTGAGACCGAACTCGAGATGCTAAGTAGCATCAAGCACAGAAATCTTGTGAGCCTACAAGCCTATTCCCTCTCACACTTGGGGAGTCTTCTGTTCTATGACTACATGGAAAATGGCAGCCTCTGGGATCTTCTTCATGGTAAGTCTCATCGCCCAAAAC
>NW_010931820.1:0-382 GCF_000633955.1 Camelina sativa | reverse complement strand
AGGTCGAACACGTCGAGCCCCGACAACATTTTACTTGTAATCAAGATTGTACTCGTCGAACTTATGCAATTGGCAGAGATTCACAGCCCGACTTACCATGGAATAAGTACGTCCGGAAGGAAGGAGGTGAGAGTAGCATGACTCAATACTATGATTACCATCAAAGTACCACCCACTCAACCGAAGAGTGTCGCTACCTCCAAACAATCCTCATGGAACGGTACAAAAAGGGCGCAATAGTCGTCGAGTCTGACAGAAGCAAAATAGCCCGACCAGGAAGAAACGTAATCAAGCGAGCCGAGAATATCGCCCGAAAATTCGTAAAGGACTCCAATACCGTCGACGATCAAAGAGGAGACAAAATGGAAATACCGGACGATGT
>NW_010931819.1:0-382 GCF_000633955.1 Camelina sativa | reverse complement strand
AGACAAGTTCAGTACTTCAGAAAGCTAAAGATGATGTGGAAGAATGGCTATCTGCAACACAACCATCATTACATCGGCCTCATTGCAGTACATCATCAACAAGTTCAATTTCCTCTTAGTGGCAACCTCCTCCAAGAGATGTGGTCAAGGTAAATTTTGATGGCAGCTTTCACTTACACAATGGGAGCATAGGAGTAGGATGGATAATTCGTGATGAAAGACGATCTTATCTATTGTCCGGCAGCTCAAAACTCAAACAAGCATCTACACCTCTAGAAACCGAAGGACTAGCATTATTACATGCTACTCAATTAACATGGTGTCGAGGCTACCGACGGGCAATATTTGAAGGAGACTGCAAGTCTTTGGATGATCTTATACA
>NW_010931818.1:0-382 GCF_000633955.1 Camelina sativa | reverse complement strand
CACCTTTTCATATTAGCCCATCACGATGTATTGATCTGTCTTCTGTTCAATTGATCTTGACCATTTATCATTCCAAATAACAGAACCCTGATTTTTTAAAGCTGTGTTATTTTATTTTCATATATAGGAGAATTTTGAAACATTTTCTGAACGCTTTGTTCCTTGGGAGACATTCGAACAAAAAACTCACCTAAAGTAAAACACTATATATTTATATCTATATATATTTTTTTTTTGTAAACATGTATTTCTGAGTATTATTAATTAATCAAGGAACTTAAGATATTTTGCAAGAGAATTTGAATTTAAGGATTTTTTTTATAAATAAAATCCTACAATCAGTAATTTCATTTCATTTAGAAAATCCTCCAATCAATTAATT
>NW_010931817.1:0-382 GCF_000633955.1 Camelina sativa | reverse complement strand
CTTCGTCTCGACCCGACCCGCTGATTTAGCTTGATCGGAAGAAGAAGTAGAAGAAACCGCCGGTGTGTTTCTTAGATCGTAATAATGGTAGCTTTCTTCGTCATGCTTTTCTTCACGATCGCCGTCATCGTCGCACTCCTTTGGGCTTTCTTCAAGTATGTTTCATTTCACCCCACATCTTTGCCTTTTTGTTAAATTCGTGTTTCCTAGATCGTGAATTTTCAAAATTACGTTCATCTCTTGTGAAGGAACTTTTTTTTTGAGTATATGAAACTGCGTTTGATCTTTGGATTTATCCCTTATATATAGGTCACTGCCTTGGCTTCTCCAGCATTCTGCTGGAATAACTCTAAGTTTTCAGTTTGATAGATGGAATTGCTTG
>NW_010931816.1:0-382 GCF_000633955.1 Camelina sativa | reverse complement strand
GGCGTACGTACAGGCCAGCTCTGACATGTTATCAACCAAAACCAGTTTAATAAGTGAATCAAAATTAAGACCAAATGAACACTTAAATAGGGAGACATATGCAGTCAAACACCACACATTACCAAAGTTGATCGGGACAGAAACACCCCCGAGGGATGTACACATCACCGGATATTCTCGCAATAGCCTTCAAAATCCTCCTGTGAGATATGAAACAAAATAATCACCATAAGCCAGCCACTGTCTGTCGTTCAAACAAATCATAAACGTCAAAACTTTTTGTCTAGCAAGAATATATATCCTTTATAACTTTTATGTCAAATACATGTTAAATCAATAAATCAAACCATGATAGATAGTCAATGGAGAAGAGAAGAGGATT
>NW_010931815.1:0-382 GCF_000633955.1 Camelina sativa | reverse complement strand
TACTTTTAGCTTGAGAAAGTGATTGAAGCGGAAAAGGAAGCTGCAAGAGACTTAATCCGAGAAAAGAGAAAGGACAGGGCTTTGTTAGCTTTGAGGAAGAAACGAACTCAGGAAGATTTATTGAAGCAAGTTGATCAGTGGGTCATCAATGTTGAACAACAAGTAACTCTTTCTTTCTCCCCCTTTTGTGTTTTATTATTTGTATCCAGCATCATCTCTTTCATGTGAAATTCTCAAACTTTCATGTGTTATCTTTTCAGTTGGCAGATATTGAACTTACGAGCAAACAAAAGGCCGTGTTTGAGAGTTTAAAACAGGGTAATAGTGCTATTAAAGCCATTCAAAGCGAGTTGGACCTTGATGATGTTCAAAAACTAATGGA
>NW_010931814.1:0-382 GCF_000633955.1 Camelina sativa | reverse complement strand
TTATACTAAGTTTAATTTTTTTAATCAAACCCATTAAAACAAAACCCAATCATGAACCATAATACTAAAAGAAAAGCCCAATTAACCTTTGTCATCTCTTTCCAACCTTTTGACGCCTCTGCACCTTCATCGCTGATCCATCCCAAAAAAAGTACCTAATGGTGTTTGATTGTCTCTGCAACAGATGAGGTAGTGCATGTGTCCTTCGGTGAGTAATCGACGGAATTGGTGCGAGATCAGTAATTTTTTGATGACGATGGAGGATTTCTAATGGCGGTGAAGACAAAACTGTGTGTGATTTGAAAAAATGTTTTCATCGATTAAGAGCTCAAGCTTAATTCAATCTTTTTCCTCTGTTCGTATTTGTGAGATGCAAGACTAT
>NW_010931813.1:0-382 GCF_000633955.1 Camelina sativa | reverse complement strand
CCTGAAAAGCAAAGAAGAACAATGGTGATCAAATACTGAGAGAACCAAGTAACAGGTTTCCACTTGATCTCAACGCTTGAGCTCTTCATCCTCTTCCCACTCATTGGCTCCTTTGACAAATCGAAGCTCGAACCTTTCATCCTCAACTCCAAAACACACCGTGTAAGCGTTCTGTTATCATTCCTCTCCCTATGAACTCCTCTGTAAACTTTCCAGAACACAAACAGCTTAGCCTGAACAAGAAACACAAGAACCAGCGAAGTGGCTAGTGACACTGCAGAAGGTATCCACCATTTCTTGCAGACCGCGTCTCTTCTCATCAAGTCATCGTCATCAGAACAAGAAGCAGAGTAGACGAGAGTGAAGAAGAACCCGTGGAAGA
>NW_010931812.1:0-382 GCF_000633955.1 Camelina sativa | reverse complement strand
GTTTTCTTGGTTATAGCTTGTTTCGGGACAAAATGGGTATAATT
The DNA here is from genome assembly GCF_000633955.1 of Camelina sativa. Classification (NCBI taxonomy): domain Eukaryota; kingdom Viridiplantae; phylum Streptophyta; class Magnoliopsida; order Brassicales; family Brassicaceae; genus Camelina; species Camelina sativa. The sequence continues at coordinate 338 of NW_010931812.1, read as the reverse complement.
GTTATCTAAACATTTCAAATTCAACCCGAACTCTTATAACTAGTCAGTTGCATTGGATTATTATACATTATGACCCTAGAAACAGTAACAAAGCTGTTTACTGCTTTGAATCAATGTTTTCTCAGTTTTAGCCTACTTTGGGACAAAATGGGTATAAGTGTTGTCTAAACATTCCAAATTCAACCTGAACTCTTATAATTAGTCAAATGCATTGGATTGTTACATATATTGACCCTATAAACAGTAACAAAACTGTGTACTGCTTCAAATCAATGTTTTCTCGGTTTTAGGCTGTTTACTCGGCTTAAGCTTGTTTTGGGATAAAATAAGTTTAAGTG
>NW_010931811.1:0-382 GCF_000633955.1 Camelina sativa | reverse complement strand
TGATTTGTACTTTTATCTAAAATTTATGTCTCTCTTTTTCTAAAAATGTTGATCAAAATATTTTTTTTCATTATTCGTATTACCTATTTCAGTTTACTTATACTATTTCAGTATATGTACTTAATTAGTAAATTAAATTACTTGAAAACACTGATAAAACATATATTTTGTCAAATAATTAACATTTTTAGGTTGTAAAACTTTAATTATCTAATATTAATATTTTTTCACAAAAATTAGGTTGCCATTCTTTTAAGGTGTTTTGTTAATATTTTGGTGTATATGTAGAATTCTCCAACCCGTATAGAAAATAAATATGATCATCATCTTCATCTGCTGGAAAATATACATTTTTTGCAATCCATCCATAATAATCAAGCAC
>NW_010931810.1:0-382 GCF_000633955.1 Camelina sativa | reverse complement strand
AAAGCCAAAACAAGAGCTACTGGGTCTACTTCCCAAGTAGAAATGAAAACAAGGTCTCCGGTGTGGGCTCATTTTACAAGGCTGCCAGATAATAGAAACAGATGCAAGTGCAACTATTGTTGTCAAGGGTTGAAGTGTGCGACCACTTCAGGAACTTCAAATTTGGCCAAACATCTTACAACATGCAAGTCATACATCGCTTGGAAGCAAAGATCGACTCAGCAAAATTTGAATAGCGGTAGTGGAGTTTCTACTGGGAACATGCAAGTGGGCAGAGTAACAGAAGCAGTTTTTAGAGAGGCATGTAATGAGATGTTGGTGTTAGGTGAGCTTCCTCTTGCCTTCATTGAAAGTATAGCATGGAGACACTTCTGCAGGCGGG
>NW_010931809.1:0-382 GCF_000633955.1 Camelina sativa | reverse complement strand
TTCTTGCATCATTACTGTTATAATCATCCTGTTTCATTTGCATTTAGTTATTAGTTCTTGTAGTTTACTTTCTTCATTTTACATTTTCATCTTAGGATTGTTAGTGACAAACAATCTTTACATTTGTCTTAACTTAGACTCATATGCATATCTTAACTGTTCACAAACACTCATTTAGGATTGATACCTCTTGTACTGCAATAGCATAAGGGGAATTGAAACACCCATCCATCATTCCATTCATTTCTCATCTTTGCATCATCATCATCATTCACCACCACAAATAAACTTGTTTCAATCGGCGTGCTCCGGTGGATAAACCGGTGTTTATGAGTGAAGAAGGAGCGGCGAAAGCAGAGGAGCAGAGACAGAACGAGAACGC
>NW_010931808.1:0-382 GCF_000633955.1 Camelina sativa | reverse complement strand
GTTGACTTCAACAATGTCACCGCTGATAGAGACCTCAAAGCATCTGGCAAATGGTTCCAGCAGTTCATTAGCTCCAATGACCCTGCCGACCAAGATCTCCTCCGCTCTAGCCTCTCCTTCAAGAACCGTGATCGGAAGAGGCTCGCAGATGCATGATAGATTTCTAACCACTTTATGCTCATCAAAATCATCTTCGTGTCTCTTCTTTCTACTTGCTCCATAGATAAAGGAGCTTCTTGTATTTGAATAAAAGATGATTAATGTCAATAAAGACTTTTGCTTACGACATTATATTATGTTGGAAGGGAAAGAACCCAGCAAACCCAATCTGCACAAAATTGAATGAACCCGACAAAACCAATCTGCACAACATCACCCAGTC
>NW_010931807.1:0-382 GCF_000633955.1 Camelina sativa | reverse complement strand
ATCATCTTTCTCTTGGTTAGAGTATAATTTTGGCGATTATGCTTTGTGATTGGTTGATTCAGCTTCGATGGTTTTTAGCGTAGGTTTTGATATTTTTTGTGTTGTTTGCTTTGCCGATTGATTCTGATTTATTTTGTGTGAATTATCTTTTGCTATGTGACTGTAAAATCATCTGCTCTTGCATTTTTTTTGATTCAGAATTTTACGTTGATGAATTATGATTTTGATAGGATTGAGTGTAATTCAGAAACTTTGATTAGTCATAAATATGGTGTATCTTAATTTATATACCTGGTAAAAGCTTGTTTTCACCCCTAGAAATGTTTGTATGCATAAAACACTTGATTTATGCCATCTAATATGCCTCTGTTTTACTTGCTCG
>NW_010931806.1:0-382 GCF_000633955.1 Camelina sativa | reverse complement strand
CCGTTAAGGGTTCATGTATCTGTTCTTGAACGGGTAACCAACGGATTAGCTTCTGGAGATTGGGTGCGTCTGAAGCACGGAAATAAGAGGCACTCTCCGGTTGGTGTTCTCCATTCAATTGACCGTGAGGGAAACGTAGCTGTTGGGTTTATTGGGTTGCCAACTCTCTGGAAAGGGACTTCATCGCAGCTTCAGATGGCTAATGCATACCGTGTGGGTCAATTTGTGAAGCTCAAAGCCAATGTTGTTATCCCGAGATTTAAATGGATGCGTAAAAGTATAGGGATATGGGCAACTGGCAGGATCTCTCAGGTTTTACCTAACGGTTGCCTTGAGGTGGACTTCCCTGGAGTGTTACCTTTTAAAGAGGAACATGGAAGTT
>NW_010931805.1:0-382 GCF_000633955.1 Camelina sativa | reverse complement strand
TGTTTGGGGAACCCCCATTAATATAAATTACCACACATTATTATATAGATTCATAAATGATAGATTTATGCCAAACTTTTAAAGTTATATTTGAATAAGACAAAACAGAAACGACTATATTATATATATATAAACAGAAGAAGGTAATTGTTACCTATCACCGACAAGTCTGTACATTCGAGAGATGAGATCTTCCTCTTGTTCGGTCATCCTGATAAACTCCCATTGGATGCTACTCACTTCTGCATTATATATTCAGCTAAGAATTTGCAGGAGAAGATAATTCAACGTAGACAAGTTAAAAGGATGAGAGTAGATAACGATTAACGATTTAAGACTAACTAAATGAAAGTGAGACCTTCGGAGTCATGTCGAGTGAACT
>NW_010931804.1:0-382 GCF_000633955.1 Camelina sativa | reverse complement strand
GGGCCACGTTTGGACAAGGTATCGTTCTTTGTTGGTTTCCAGTTTCCGACGAGGATGTCGTGAGCCGAGGGCTGGTTTTTCTTGATCGGTGTCATCCATCTCCAGATTGCAGCTTGGAAGGCAAGTGTCGCGTTCTGCTCAATGTACTCAGGGTGGTTCAAGAGATCAGCTTTCAGGGCTTCCCCAGCTGCTCCGTAGTTGAAGTTCCTTCATTCATCAAATAAACACAGATTATATATACCTTAGCATCAGATGATCCTTGAAAATTTGAGTATGTAAGAATGCAATTAGTATGGTTTGGAAGTTTTCATCTAGAGCTTCAAAGTAGAAGAGAGAATTTGTGTACCAGTAGATGGGTAAGGCACCACGTCCGTAGTATTCA
>NW_010931803.1:0-382 GCF_000633955.1 Camelina sativa | reverse complement strand
ACACCATGTCTTCAATCCTCAACAACGGTGCCAACGCAACTGCCCCATGACAAGACGATCCAACCAACCGAGAGACCAAATCTCAGGACGTCGCCGCGGATCCACCTGTCGCCACACCCACCACGCGCGNGCGGACGGGTATTCGCCGAACTTCGGCCAACCCAGCAGATGAGTCCGCAGCACTTGCCGACGGGGTGGAGGAAGTTGAGATACCCCGCCAGGGGGATCAGGAGGCCGACGAGGTGCCACCAGTCAATGGAACTGTCGATGGACTGAGATCGCCTGCGCAAGTCGCCCAACCATCCCAGTTCGTCACGATGGACGACCTCCGTCACGTGTTCGGAACGATATCCAGGGACCTCTTCCAGGCTATCTCCGCAAC
>NW_010931802.1:0-382 GCF_000633955.1 Camelina sativa | reverse complement strand
TTTTTGCTGGTTAATGACTCAAAAGATGCTGAGTTTCTTCTTTTGCTATCGTGTGAAATCTCAGATACCTGACGAAGAGAAGAATATTGGTCCCAATGATCGGTTAATCCATGTATATCATTTTACTAAAGAGCCCGGACAAAATCAGGTGGTAGTCCATATCACTCTTAAGTTACTTGAAAAGCTATATGAGGGGTCCAGTGTTTTGGATCGGAGGTTTTGAAAACTTTGTTAACCATTTTTTCTTTTGCAGCAAGTACAAAATTTCGGCGAGCCCTTCTTTTTGGTAATCCATGAAGGTGAAACTTTAGAAGAAGTCAAGACCCGTATCCAAAAGAAACTTCATGTCCCTGATGAGGACTTTGCCAAGGTATGCATGACT
>NW_010931801.1:0-382 GCF_000633955.1 Camelina sativa | reverse complement strand
GACACCAAATAATATAAAATTTCAATCTCAACGGTTTTTACAACTCTCGAAATTATTCTCTAGCATTCATTCTTTTAAAAATAAAGAGATTACTCCAATTCTTGATTTAACAAAGNAACTTTTAGTTAATTTTATATCTAGAGTCTTTTTCGAAGAGTTAAATGGATTATATAATAAGCTTTTGGATTTGACTTTTGAATATGGTAATAAAGATATCTTCTATTTAAAAGCAGTTTATATGAGTTTGTATGTATAATCAAGTGCACACACAACAATTGCAATTTTTCGTAGCACCTTTTCGTAAATAAAATATTTTTTTTTGTTTTTGTTTTAAATTCAAACGGTTGTATGTGTTCATTGTAGAGTTGTGTCTTTTCACTAT
>NW_010931800.1:0-382 GCF_000633955.1 Camelina sativa | reverse complement strand
GAATTTAGATGAATAAGAGCCGTTGGATCTAAATAAGCTTTGTAACGTCTATATTATATTACCCAAAGAGGAGCGTGAGAGAGAACATGGACCCGGATCGGGATCCGGATTAATTCCGGGTTACAGATCCTAATGCGTTTTAATTTTGTGATCATATTAAAACGGCAACCTAAATGAAAGCTTATGAAAATACATATATCAAAAGCTCTAAAATCATGGAGCCATCTAAATTAAAGCTCTATCATATAATGTGTTTATTAAATGAAGCTAAATAACCTATTGATATTGTCCTAGCATTAAACTATCCAAATGTTAGGTTTAGTCTAGGAATTATGACATAAGAAATACTTATTCTGGAATGAGTTGCATGCTTTTTTTTTTT
>NW_010931799.1:0-382 GCF_000633955.1 Camelina sativa | reverse complement strand
AGTCTTTTTGAGTCTTTATAGGATTTAACATGGATGGGAGCTTAATGAAGCTAAATATGAAGATTTGGAGCTTAATCATTGAGGCTGAGTTACAAAGTTGGGAGACAAAATTTAGAGAGTGCATCGATCGACACACTGATAGCATCGATCGATGCTAGGCCAAATACGAAATTGGAAGATTTCCCACAAGTTTTGAAGATTTACAAAGTTGCCCAAAAGTCTTCCATATTTGCATCATTGGTCCCTGGCCGTGTTTAGGAATATAAATAGGATTTTTATGGTCATTGTTTAGACCTAAGCTTTATTTTCCTACAACTTTTGAGAGCAAAACCCTAAGAGATTTTTGAGAGCTTTTGGAGAGAAGAATCAAGACTCCTTCAGA
>NW_010931798.1:0-382 GCF_000633955.1 Camelina sativa | reverse complement strand
CTCGCAGTCGATTATGTTGTCAGGCCCAGATCGTCGAGCCTTCCCACTTGAGCGGAACTGACGGAAAGAGCGTGGGTTCAGACCCGCAACATGAGGAACAGCATCCACGAGCTTTTTCTGGAGAGACTGTAACCTCCGGAATGTGATCTCATCGAGTGGAGCAATGCAACCAAAACTGCCGTCTAGAGTACCAAATAACGAAGCATAGCGATTTGTTTTATCCGCGCCAGAAGAAACCATCTGCAGACGTAGGAACTTTGTCACATGGGCACCAACGTGAAATTCCGCCCTTGAAAGAAGTTTCTGACCCTTCCAGCTCTCGGCCATCTTTGGTGCAAAATAGAATATCTGTAGGGGATCAGTACAAAGTCAATTTACGAGT
>NW_010931797.1:0-382 GCF_000633955.1 Camelina sativa | reverse complement strand
TTGTTTACTAGGTTTCGAGTGAACAATCTACCAAGGAAATACCAACTGGAGCAGGCTATGATTACGCTTAAGCAAGGAGACCTTGATCTGTCCACTTACTTTACTAAGAAGAAGACATTGTGGGAACAACTTTGCAACACTAGGTCTCGAACAGTTAAGAAGTGTGATTGTGATCAGGTGAAAGAATTACTTGAAGAAGCGGAGGTCAGTCGAGTGATTCAGTTTCTTATGGGGTTGAATGATAATTTCAACAATATTCGAGGTCAGATCTTAAACATGAAGCCATTGCCGGGGTTGAGTGAAATATATAATATCTTGGATCAGGATGAGAGTCAACGTGTTGTTGGAAACAGAAAACCATTGGTGACTCCTTCTGCTTTTC
>NW_010931796.1:0-382 GCF_000633955.1 Camelina sativa | reverse complement strand
TAAGACCTCTGCATTTCCAGTCAATAACTTACAGGAAACCATTCCCCTGTAGAAGGATCAGGGCGGTCCCTCCCACCACTTGGTGCAATCCATATAAGTTGCCCGCCAGACCTACAGTGAGGTTTATGCAACATTAGCAGAGAAAACATCAACCTTTTCCTCAACTTCGGCTACTCTGAGATCTAATAAGAACATTCGTTATTTAGCTCCAATAACCTGAGCATTGTAGCCATCTCCTTTAAGCTTCGTGTGTTTGCTTTTCTTTTCATGTCAACAAGCTCAGGATCATCGTTCATGTGCTTTTTCGAGTACACACATATGAGGTTCCTGAAAGCAGGAGAAATCCCGGAAGTCACACAAGGTTGCTTAGATTACACTTCAT
>NW_010931795.1:0-382 GCF_000633955.1 Camelina sativa | reverse complement strand
TTTTAGAGATTCATTGTCTAGGAAATAATTGCTTGAGGCATGTAAGGGATCTGTACTGGTCTAGAATACTTAGGATTCGACCACTTACCCGATCACGTACACGATATTGTTTGTTTACATTTTCTTAGGAGCTTTCGTACTTTATTTGTTTACATTTTCTTTACTTAGTCAACCACTTACCCGATCAGGTACACGATAACTTTNTCGAGTAATACCTCGAGCTGTTCATATCTCATTTGCTTACTCGATCACCCCACTCGATCTTGTACTCGACTACTTGCATCGAGTGCTTAGGTCGTGTGGTTTCTTTGTTTATATTCCTTTATTTTATTTGGTTTAGGACTGTTAGAACAAAAACCCTATCTGCTTGGCTTGACTTGTA
>NW_010931794.1:0-382 GCF_000633955.1 Camelina sativa | reverse complement strand
TTGTCATCTTTCGTTCATGAGAGTAAAGAGATCGAGCCGAAGTTATTTTGTTGCCGTTTGTCGTCGTTTTAGTTGAAGAGAAAAAGAGACGTCGCGGAGTGGTGGAAATCACAAACGGGTCTCTGATCAAGCATGTCATGGTTGTAGAAAACGCATGAATAAAAGAAGAGCTGGAAGGGACGACGTGAGGAAAACACCAATCGCTGATGGTTGTATTCCCAATCGTTAAAGAGTTGTAAGCAAAGAAAAGACAAGATAGAGCCAAGCAACGGAGGCGAGAAGAAGATAGGTGCTAACACCATGACATGACACAACCAATATCACCTTAATCAAAAACTGCAGGAAACAAAACAAAGAACTGAATTCAAAACAACAGAAACAA
>NW_010931793.1:0-382 GCF_000633955.1 Camelina sativa | reverse complement strand
GACTTTGTATCTGTTTTTGCCAAAAACATAATTCCACAGTTTTTGTTTCCAAAAACACAACCATTTTCCGCCAAAAACGTGATTTCACAACTCCTTTATGTTATTACTTTTCTNACGTGATATCACAACTCATTTATGTTATTTGTAGTAATATATAATAATAATTAATTATTTATTTATTTTTAGTAAGTAAAACAAATTATTTTATGATTGTGGATACTGTCTTACTGAGGAGTGGTAGAAGAAGAAGTGAGAAAGCTAGCTGACTCTCTACATAGAAGCTGAACGAGTATTAAGGCTTAACTGTATAAAATATCAGATTAGCAAAAACTCCTAAAATAATTAACACCACATCCTTCTAAATCTGAATTTAGGAAGGTAT
>NW_010931792.1:0-382 GCF_000633955.1 Camelina sativa | reverse complement strand
TTTTAGTTAATCTTGTTGTTGTTTTGTTAGGGCAAGGACATGGGAGTGCAGTAGACTGGTGGACTTACGGGATATTTCTGTACGAGATGATATTTGGTACGACACCGTTTAAGGGGGAGAACAACGAGAGAACGTTAGTAAACATTCTGAAAACACCCTTGACATTCCCAAAGGTTGTAGTGAGTAGCCCCAAAGAGTACGAAGATATGGTGAGCGCTCAAGATCTTATTATTAAATTACTAGTGAAGAACCCTAAGAAGAGGTTAGGGAGCCTCAAAGGCTCTATTGAGATCAAAAGACATGAGTTCTTCGAAGGTGTAAATTGGGCACTAATAAGGTCGATAAAGCCACCTTGGGTCCCTAAAGAAGAGACTAGTCGCAA
>NW_010931791.1:0-382 GCF_000633955.1 Camelina sativa | reverse complement strand
AATCAATTACGATGCCTTGGATAAGCTATTTGGTGATGTAAGTTTACTCCTATTTCTAACAAGTATAATGCTGTGTTGCATTCATAGAATTGAAAGTTGAAGAGATATCAGCTTCATGTTGCTAGAATAGGCCTCTTGTTTCTCTGCCGAGTCTCTTATGTGTATTCATATCTTTGTAGGATAACTCTCCAAAGAGGGATAATCTAGAGAAAGCAGTCGGTGTTGGTGACCAAGTGGAATATTCAAATCATAGCAGTGAAGAAAGCCTTTTGAAACCACCGGGTTCTGAGGAAGAAGAACCAGCCTGGAGTGAGGATTACAGTAATGAAGATGCGTATAGAGGAGATGAAGAATGCTATGGTAATGAAGATCTTGAATTTGA
>NW_010931790.1:0-382 GCF_000633955.1 Camelina sativa | reverse complement strand
TTTTTGTCAACAGAAGAGAATTTTTTTCCTTGACGACAAATGAAAATAATTTTTTTTTTTAAAATTTCCTTGCGAATAATTTATATGATTAAACTTAACTCACCAAAAAAAAAGTAGAAAGAAAAGAGAAAATAAAGCAAGCAAAAATGCTTATTCAGACAGAGATAGCCATAAAAATAAAATAAAAAGGAGAAAAGAGTAGAGGAGAGAATTTGTTCGGGCAAGGAAGGTCATTGATGTGTCAATGTTACGCACAGCGCAGGGAAAAGAGAGCAGATAATAATAAAAGGCTCTCTCTTTCTTTCTCTCTCTCTCTCCTCTCTAATCTTTAATCCAGAGGAGAAGAGAGGTTTCCTCTAATTCCCCGGAGAATCTGGAGCTA
>NW_010931789.1:0-382 GCF_000633955.1 Camelina sativa | reverse complement strand
TTTCAGAGTTCTTGGAGCCGCTTAAAGCTTCTCTTGAAGGTTTAGTTATTTGTTCTTGATGAAGATCATATTCTCCTTAGTTCATGGAATGGTTTTGTAGAAACGGTTTAGGTTGTTGATTTATGTCTTGTTGTTTGTTTTTCCCGACCTTAAGGGGTTGTTAGTAAGTGAATTATGTTTGGTATGTCAAAGATACAAGTGATTTCCCTTGCAGTATATTGAACAGTTGCTATTATCTTCCTCTCTAGTGCGTTTTTACATTGTGTTACAGAGAGTTGTAAGATGATGGATTGACAAGTGTGAAATATTTTACTTATATATAGATATATCCTTTACTGCCATTTTCTATTGCTCAGGGGTCAGAGAGTGAGGAGCTTGCGGC
>NW_010931788.1:0-382 GCF_000633955.1 Camelina sativa | reverse complement strand
TTTCCTATTTATAAGAACCTAATATTGACTTTCAATTATCAATGTCTGCAATGCTTTAAACTCATGGATACCACATATATATTTGGATTATCTTCTTCCTTTTTACCACTCTTGTTGATCCAAGTAGCTGATTTCCTCATTAAGAATCAGTTCCCCTACCCCTAAACCAAACCTTCTTTCAAGCCATGTTTATTCTTGTGTGTGTGAGGCCTATTTTTGGGATTGAGCTTGGTAGAAAGTGTTAGGTTTGAACTGACAAGAGTAAAGCCTTGTGTAGTTCTAGTTTGCATTTTTCAAACTAGATAGGGTTTGGGACTTGGCTATTATGAAAAGAAAAAAAAGGAAAAAGAGAAAGAAAAGGTTAGAGTCTTTAGGAGGGGAA
>NW_010931787.1:0-382 GCF_000633955.1 Camelina sativa | reverse complement strand
AAAACATGCTTAAAACGAGAAACAGGCGAAAACCGAGAGAAAACATTATTTGGAAGCAGTAAACAGATATGTTAAAATATGTAACAATCCAATGCATTTGACTAATTTTAAGAATTCGAGATGAATTTGGAGTGTTTAGACAACACTTAAAACTGTTTTATCCCCAAAACATGCTTAAAACGAGAAACAGGCGAAAACCGAGAGAAAACATTATTTGGAAGCAGTAAACAGATATGTTAAAATATGTAACAATCCAATGCATTTGACTAATTGTAAGAGTTCGGGATGAATTTGGAGTTTTAGACAACACTTTTACCCATTTTGTCCTGAAACAAGCTAAAACCAAGAAAAAATTGATTGGAAGCAGTAAACAGCTTTGTTA
>NW_010931786.1:0-382 GCF_000633955.1 Camelina sativa | reverse complement strand
CAACAAGAAAAATCTACAACATGTAATACTAGACCATATAATCTAGATTTGCTATTAAATATGATATTTTTGACAAATGTCAAGACCCTGTTACATTTTTTCTCTATAACCTTTAAATCAACCGCTTCGCTTTTACCTTCATGTTGAGGACAGAACCCAAAAAAAAAAAACCTTTACTTATAAAACGTGACAATACTTTTCATGTTTATGCTTAAGGTCGCTCACAAAGTAACCCACCATGCAACACTCTCTTCGTTCTGATCTTCTTCGTTCGAAGACTTCTTCTTCTCATTCTCATTTACTTCCACAAACCAAAAATGTAAACATCTCCCGAAGAGTTCTTATCAACCCTTTCAAGATAACAACACTTCCTGATCTCCCT
>NW_010931785.1:0-382 GCF_000633955.1 Camelina sativa | reverse complement strand
AAGCAATGGGAGACGTACCTGAGAAAAGAACTGGCGCTTGTGGTATAATTCCGAGCACTTTACGTAGGTCCATCAGTCCAAATCTGCCAATGTCACATTCATCGATCAAGATCCTTCCTTTTTCCAGCTCCACAATCCGGAATAAGGCATTCAAGAGGCTTGATTTCCCAGCGCCTGTCCTTCCAACAATTCCCACCTTATCCATTGGAGAAATCAAGAACGAAACCCCATGAAGAACAGGAGGTAACTCAGGGCGGTAACGAAGAATAACATCCTCAAATTTGATGGATCCAGATGATGGCCATCCGGGAGGTGGACGATTGTTTTCAATGACCAATGGAGCCTCTGATGGTATCTCGATATAATTTCCAACACGCTCAAC
>NW_010931784.1:0-382 GCF_000633955.1 Camelina sativa | reverse complement strand
CGTACACCGTTATCAGCGTCCTTGAGACGCTTAACGATGTGAGAGATAATTTTGGCGAGCTGAGAAGAGGAGAGATCGGTGTAAGTGAGACAGAGAAAGGAGAGGAGTCGTATCGATTCTCTTTTGACCGGAGCTTTAGGATCGGAGAAGGAATCGAAGAGACAATGGAGAAGCACGGGAAGGAGGATATCGGGAGAATCGGAGACGGAGAGGACTGTTTTCTCGAGATCATCGACGGCAATCTGATAAGTGTCGCGATCACCGAGACGAGAGAGAGAGGTTAAGATCCTCTGTTTTAATTCAACCGTTGCTGAGTGTGACGAGACAGCGACGGAGGAGGATCTGACGGAGAAGGAAGATGGATTTGAAGAAGGTTTCATTG
>NW_010931783.1:0-382 GCF_000633955.1 Camelina sativa | reverse complement strand
GGAGCGAAAACGCACCCTTTCACACACTTTCTCCTCAAGAACTTGCACGCCCCGCACGGTCCTTCTCCTCCTCTTCCACCGCCGTTCAAGTTTCCGGTCATCATCTTCAAGTAAAGAGAAAGAGGGGAGAGTAGAGGTAGAAAGAGAGAGAAGAAGCTGGGTTGTTTATTTACATCAACGCAACTCGATGAACTAATTTCAACATTTATAAATAAATTAAAAGTGTTTGGGTTTTGACTGTCAATGTAAGTTTCTGTATACTATTGAATGATCAGCCGCTTATTTATTCATTTCACATCTTTTTAATTTCTTGGTCTTTACGTGAATACTACTCATGTACTATATAAATTCTAATATATCTTCGTATGAACAATTAATATGG
>NW_010931782.1:0-382 GCF_000633955.1 Camelina sativa | reverse complement strand
CAAAGGCTATAAGGTTTGGCTTCTCGAGGAAGAGAAATGTGTTATCAGTCGAAATGTGGTGTTTCATGAAGAAAAAGTGTACAAAGATCTCAGTTCAACGAGTCTAGTAAAGAGTCTGAAAAGAATGAAAACGTTGATCAGGTTAGAACTGAGGTTGTCAAGGTAGATGAAAAGAATGGAGAGAGTTCTGTTGAAGGTGGAGCTACGCAATTGAGTTGAGTGATTCGGAGACAGAGTCTGAATACTTTGAGCCTGAAGAAGTATTACCTGCAACAGGAAGCAGTTTGAAAGATTATCAATTGGCCAGAGACAGAGTAAGGAGAAATATTAAACCTCCTACTAAGCTTTCGGACTATGCTCAATTTGCATTTGCTCTCATGGC
>NW_010931781.1:0-382 GCF_000633955.1 Camelina sativa | reverse complement strand
TGAAAACTTATAGGAAAGATCTGATGTCAAAAGCAAACTAGATTGGACGACAACGATCTTTTTTTAAAAAACATATGCAAACTCTAGGGGGGAGAAAAATAGTAAGAGATTTGGGTGTATATCAACTTCCTCAAGATTATCATCTGATTTGCTACATTAGACTTGACTGAATTGATTAGAGGTCATGATCATCTTATGATATGTGAAAATGGTTCAATTATTCAGCCGACTTTTTTTTCTCTCACAATTCACAGCTGACTTAATTTTGTACGATTCTTTCTTTTCCGGAACAAATGGGTTCCCTATTAGACTTTTCATAATTTTATATCAAGAATAATAAAAGAATAAATGCTCTCATAAATAACCTTAAATGCCACCAAAT
>NW_010931780.1:0-382 GCF_000633955.1 Camelina sativa | reverse complement strand
GTCGTCTACGCAAAGCCTTGTATGGTTTAAAACAGGCTCCACGATGCTGGTTTGAGAAGTTGACAACATCATTGAAGAATTATGGATTTAAACAATCCTTGTCCGACTATTCTTTGTTCACTTTGACCAGGGGAGCTGTTCGGATCAATATACTGATTTATGTTGATGACCTGATAATTTCGGGGAGTTCACCAAAGGCAAACCAAGATTTTAAAGATTATTTGGCATCATGTTTTCACATGAAGGATTTGGGACCTCTAAAATATTTTTTGGGGATAGAGGTTGCAAGGAACTCGGCAGGCATATACATATGTCAGCGCAAATATGCGTTAGATATCATCTCTGAAACTGGTATGATGGGAGCAAAACCAGCGACTTTTCC
>NW_010931779.1:0-382 GCF_000633955.1 Camelina sativa | reverse complement strand
ATGTTCATTTTACAGGATAAAATAAAATCATAATAATTGGAAATTACCGCGGAGACGTCGCTGTTTCGAAGCGTGTGACAAGTGTGGAGGCGTATAATACCCCTAAGCATCATAGAGAAAGACCATAGTACTAATTTCTCAGTCTATGGTACGAGGGACACCATCTTAGACCATAGTACGAGGGACAGATGGCTTAGTACTATTGATAACCCGTAACTCATCAAGCAGACTAAGAATCAAGACAAGTACGTCACTATGTCTGTATGCATGCAAAGCCTTAGGCCATGATGCATGTCTTTTGGCGGGAAGAGTTTTCACCGCAAAAAATACAAATCGAATGAAGTTGAGGCATGCTCGTAGGTGAGATTTGAAACCTTAAAAG
>NW_010931778.1:0-382 GCF_000633955.1 Camelina sativa | reverse complement strand
CGAACACCGAGTCGGTCCGACGGACTGGCCGACGTACTGGCCGACGGCATCGCCGACACGGCCGAGTCGGTCGCCGACGGTGCTCGAAACCAGGCCGATGGAGTCTCCCATGCAAAGCGCGACGAACGTGCGGCTTTTTATTGCATAGACGCATAGCGCATGCATAGACCTATACCCTAGCCGGTTTTGAAGGAATTCGATGGGTGCATGTCCGGAGCTTTCTGTTGACCGACCCCTCGCCGAGGCAAACACGGCCAGTCGGGCAAGCAATCACACACAAAATCAGCTCCAGAATCTGCAGTTCTCGTCCGAATTTTTAGCCGAGCACATCCTCGGAAAGCCCTTGCAAAGAGCTTTCCGATTCTGAGTTGTCCGAGCAGGT
>NW_010931777.1:0-382 GCF_000633955.1 Camelina sativa | reverse complement strand
CCAAGAAAAAAGGGAATTGTAAAACAGAACACCGAATGGCGTCAGTAGTAAAGTTACCTTGGGATATGGAGGAAGAGATAATGTCTCGGCTTCCCGCTCGATCTCTTGTTCGGTTCAGGACAGTATGTAAACACTGGAACGGTCTTTTCAACGACAACAGATTCGCCAGCAAGCACTTGTCTCGTGCCCGTCCCCAAATGATCTTGCTGACCGAATCGAAGAAGATGTACTCAATAGACGTCGATCTTGGCGGCGGAACGATAGAGCTGCGTGAGCTACCTTATGATTTTCCTTGTGAGCCAATGGAGTTGAGATATACCACTATCACGGCTTGCGATGGTTTATTGTTTCGTGAATTTTGGAAGCATGGTGTTGCGGTTTG
>NW_010931776.1:0-382 GCF_000633955.1 Camelina sativa | reverse complement strand
GTGATCCCTCCGCATGCAAACAGAGTGATCTGCAAAGCCAGAGGGTTATAACCACCAGTCGGCTCAGCTACGTTAGAAGGTACGAGTTGGTATAAGTCTGCGTCCATGTCCTCCAAATAGTTGAGTGAAGAGAGAGTGCAGTCTGCTGACGCCCTAACGAAGGGGACTCCTTCCACGGGACTGCACCTTAACTCTAGTCTATGGTCGTCGGATCCACGGTGAAGTTTCCCGGCGAGTGGGTAGTAATAGACAAGAGCATCAGAGAGAGCTTGCTGAAAAAGGGAAGCTGGATCGTGGACATTTTCTTTGGGGGATGGTGGAGCATAGACATAAACGGTTTTGGCGAGGGTTTCGAGGTAAGGATCGTTGTCAAATGTCGAGA
>NW_010931775.1:0-382 GCF_000633955.1 Camelina sativa | reverse complement strand
AGAGAGAGAGAGAGAGAGAGAGAGAGAGAGAGTGAGATAAGCTCTCAGGCTGATCTTTTTTTGGTTTCTTCCCGATCAGATCGAAGAGTTTAATCTCGGAATTCAAACCAAGATTTCATACAATTGTGGTTTGATTCGTTGTAGAAGAAGGTACGCCTTTGTAGCTCTAAAATCTAAACCCATTCGTTTAAATTTAGGGTTAGATTTTGACTTATACAGTTATACTCATGGGTTGACTTGAATTATGCGAAATTGAGTTGGTTTGAGCTATGAACTTTACTGAATTATGGTTATTCTTGTCTTTTGTTATTCAATTCTGTTGGACAGATCTATCAAATCCACGAATTTGGTGGTTTCCGACGATTCTTCCGGTCGAATTCCG
>NW_010931774.1:0-382 GCF_000633955.1 Camelina sativa | reverse complement strand
GACCATCTGTCCCGAAGGACCGTCATAAAGACCATCTGTCCTGAAGGTTCGCCTAAACAGGCACTCTGGCTAAACAGCCCGCCACAAAGGCCACACTATTGGCTAAACAGCCCGCCACAAAGGCCACACAATGGCTAAACAGCCCGCCACAAAGGCCACACACGGCTAAACAGCTCGCCACAAAGGCCACACAATGTCTAAAAAGACCGCCACACACAGGTATACTGACTCGAAAGTCCACCACTAAGGCTACACAAGCCCCTCCAAGGCTCTTCATCGCTAAAATGGATAAATTCTAACTCCTGTAAAACTTTCCATATTTAGCACTTTCCATCTTGGAAACTTTCCACTTTTGGAAACTCCTAATTCAGGAAACTTTCCT
>NW_010931773.1:0-382 GCF_000633955.1 Camelina sativa | reverse complement strand
TCGTACGATCAATCCACCCTCGACACCGTCTCCGTCTTCAAGGACATCGGAGCTAACGCCGGGGTTTTCTCCGGGCTTTTGTATACATACGCTACATCAAATCGCCGACGTGGACGGGGAGGCGGAACCGAAGGAGGCGCAGGAGGGCCTTGGCTGGTGCTTGCTATTGGGGCAATTCAATGCTTCGCCGGTTATTTTCTCATCTGGGCCTCCGTTACCGGGCTGATTTCGAAGCCGCCGGTGCCGTTGATGTGTCTCTTTATGTTGTTAGCATCTCAGTCGCAAACGTTCTTCAATACGGCTAATGTCGTTAGTGCCGTTGAGAATTTCGCTGACTATGGTGGTACAGCCGTCGGCATTATGAAGGTGATTTTTTTTTTTT
>NW_010931772.1:0-382 GCF_000633955.1 Camelina sativa | reverse complement strand
TATGATAACAGTTTCAGTTATGACATAATTAAGATTATATCAACTTTCGTTGATAAACAGCGTTGATAGAAGAGAAGGAACATCGTTTATTAAATTTGTGCCTTTCAATGTTTGGCAAGGTGACCTTGAGTGACCACTTAGAGTTCAAACAAAGACAATGGAAAAACGTAAATGTTGTCACACAATGGAAATTTTGAAAACAAAGTACTGCACTCTTAATTATCTAGGCGGGGACGTTTCGCCTGAGATGATGCATTCTTCACGTTTAAATCATTGACATGTGACTTTCCTCGAGATTTAGCTGTAGTGGTAGTAGTTTGCGATTCATCAATCAATTGCTCAGAACTCCTTTCTACTGTTTCTGTTGGAAGGTCTGTGATGG
>NW_010931771.1:0-382 GCF_000633955.1 Camelina sativa | reverse complement strand
AAGGAGACAAGGCGTTCTGTTACGGGTTATTGTATTTACCTAGGATCTTCACTCATTTGCTGGAAATCAAAGAAGCAGGGCGTTGCAAGTAGAAGTAGCACAGAATCAGAATATCGCAGTATGGCACAAGCAACCTGTGAGATCATCTGGTTACAACAACTACTCAAGGACTTCCACATTACAGAGTCTGCTCCAGCCAAGTTGTTCTGTGATAATAAATCAGCCTTACACATCGCCATGAATCCAGTCTTCCATGAACGGACTAAACATATCGAGATCGACTGTCATACGGTGCGTGATCAACTTAAGAAGGGTACGCTTAAAGCTCTTCATGTACCGACTGCAGAACAACATGCCGATATCTTGACTAAACCTCTTCATC
>NW_010931770.1:0-382 GCF_000633955.1 Camelina sativa | reverse complement strand
TCCTGGGTTAATTAAAATCTATTAAAATCCTCAATCCAATAACACCCTCTAAGATAAGGATTCCGGTTCAATTCAGATAATGGTTTACTCAAAATGGAAAAACACCTAATTCGGTTTTGTTATGTCTAAATTTGTCTAAAATTCTCAAACCGGACATAACTCGAAAACTCAAATCTCAAGGATCAAAAACTCCAATTTATAACAACAATGTTACTTTTGTCAATGTAGTTGTAAATGACATCTACGAGCAAAAAAAGGCTAGTATAAAAATAAATAAATAAAGACTCTTTTAATATCAAAATTAGGTGGCGCGAAAATAACGCCCTCTCTCTCTCTCTCTTTAATCTCTTTCTCTCTCTTTGATCTCTCTCTCTCTCTCTCT
>NW_010931769.1:0-382 GCF_000633955.1 Camelina sativa | reverse complement strand
GCACATTTATGGAACCAGGAAAAGAGAGATCACTTGTACTTCCAGTTGAGAAAACTTCAGCTGGTTGCCCTGCAACCAGCAGGCATAATGTTCGTAAAGGTGACCCGGGAACCAGCTGACGAAGGGCCATTTGTTTCACAGTGTCAACATAGAACTGCATCAATTAAGATATCGACCAAGTCAGTCCACCAAGCACTACAGTGGAATGTTTAGTTCTATAGCAATCAAGAGATAAAAACCTGTTGCCCAAGTTGTGCCGCGATAACAAGTGCTGGTCCCCATAAATGACCTTCTTGTGCACACTGGAGAGCCTCCATCTTCCTACCAGAAGCCAGAAGAGTCTGAACCTCTGAAGCAATTACCTGGGGAATTCTTCCAAATG
>NW_010931768.1:0-383 GCF_000633955.1 Camelina sativa | reverse complement strand
CTTCTCTCTGTTTCGATCCGATGAAAGCAAAAAACACGATCTGAGAGAATTGTCTGAGCAATCAGATAAATCAAGTGGAATTATTTTTATTTATTAAAAATAAAAAAATATGAAACCTTCTGACTCAGCCGGAGGTGTTGTAGAGGGGCAAAAATGACAATTCACAATACGAATTAAAACCCTAATTCGTTGTTGTTGGCAAACATAAAACCCTAAGCTTATTCTTCTTCTTCTTGTCGTCGCTTCCTTCTTCTCTCAACTCTAAAAACACTCAGAACCTAAGAGACGCAGAAGAAGAAGATGACGGTAGAAGCAGTAAACCCTAAGGCTTACCCTTTAGCTGATGCTCAGCTAGCGATAACGATTCTTGATCTTGTTCAACA
>NW_010931767.1:0-383 GCF_000633955.1 Camelina sativa | reverse complement strand
TTACCCATTTTGTCTAGAAACAGGCTAAAACCGAGAAAAAATTGATTCGAAGCAGTTAAAAGCTTTGTTACTGTTTCTAGGGTCAGGATGTGTGACAATCCAATGCATTTGCCTAATTGTAAGAGTTCAGAATGAATTTGGAGTGTTTAGACAACACTTAAACCCGTTTTATCCCAAAACAAACTTAAACGGAGAAAACAGGCTAAACCCGAGAGAACATTGATTCGAAGCAGTAAACAGCTATGTTACTCTTTCTAGGGTAAAAATATGTAACAATCCAATCCATTTGACTAATTATAAGAGTTCGGGTTGAATTTGGAGTGTTCAGAGACCACGTTTACCCATTTTGTCCCGAAACAGGCAAAAACCAAGAAAACATTGAT
>NW_010931766.1:0-383 GCF_000633955.1 Camelina sativa | reverse complement strand
AGACTCGAGTGTGAGAGGGTCGAGCATGAGAGTGTCGAGCGTGAGAGCATCAAGCGTGAGAGTGTCGAGCGTGAGAGCGTCGAGCGTGAGAGTNGAGCGTTAACTGTGAGGGCGTCGAGCATGAGGGTGACAAGCGCGAGAGAGTCGAGCGTGAGAGCGTCAACTGTGAGGAATGCGAGCATGAAAGTGGCAAGCGCGAGAGAGTCAGCGTGAGAGCGTTGACTGTGAGGGCGTCGAGCATGAGGGCGACAAGCGCGAGAGAGTCGAGCGTGAGAGCGTCGACTGTGAGGGCTGCGAGCATGATAGTGGCAAGCGCGAGTGAGTCGACTATGAGGACGTCGAGCATGAGGGCGACATTCATTTGAGCGTATGTTTGATATGCA
>NW_010931765.1:0-383 GCF_000633955.1 Camelina sativa | reverse complement strand
GGGGAGAGGGGGAGATTCAGATGGTAGTGCATGATGGAATGATCATCAATGATGGTCAGAGTTGGATTGTTCTATGGAATCATCTTTCATCATCATTATCATCCCCTCTCTCTCTTCTATTCACTATTTTTTACAAAATAAAAACAAACACAAAAAAAAATCGATTTGTATATTTTACTGAAGAACCAACGCTACTTCTACAGATCGACAAAGAACTTTTCAAGAAAAAAAAAACCGAATCGAGGTTTACAAAAAAAAACCTTTTTAACATTGAAATTTCTAGAGCTGAAACTATTTTGAAGAGAACTATGCATCGTACAACTAAAGATCTGAGGCTTATATAGCGGAGAACTCTAGGGTTTTTGAGTTGCTAGCTCGAGGCT
>NW_010931764.1:0-383 GCF_000633955.1 Camelina sativa | reverse complement strand
TGCATGTGCTTTTCTCTTTCTACTCAGTTTTTGGTCATGTAGTTGAATGATTTTTGTTGGTTTATGGTTATTTTTTGTAAAAGAACTTCCACAACTAAGAAGCACTACGTCAATGGAACTTGGTTGTGATGCACGAGGATACTCTCGAGCTGGTTATGATAAAGAAACGTGGTACTGTGCCATCCTTGTTGGAAGACAAAGCGTGGAACTCAATAAGATGAGAGAAGTGAGTCTAATATTTTTTAACGTCGTCCATTTTTATCTGATGTTCTTGTCTGAGTTGTCTCCGTCTAATCGACAAGTTTGTAGACCATGTGCAGGGTGCAAGATGCTTTGTCTAAGTATGACGGATCAGATGAGGCTTCCAATGATCCATCAATAGG
>NW_010931763.1:0-383 GCF_000633955.1 Camelina sativa | reverse complement strand
AAATCACAATAATAAATCAATTATAATCACCAGCTCAATCTTAATTAATAAGAACAACTTAGTAGCTACCCTGTCATAACATGACATTTGGTTGGTGGTTTATGTCCTCCTCCACTTCCTCTACTTTGTATTTCCTTATTTATCAATTTCATTATTGGTATATGTTTTTCCACCATTAATATTTCTATTTATTTTGTTTAAAGGTATGTAAGTAGTTTTTTTTTTTTTGTCAAAAAAAAAATAACATGTATTATGCAGAGAATGACACAATTATGACATTAACGTAAACCTCTTTTTATACTAGTATGTTTTATCATATTCAATGCTTTAGATTCTGGTATTGATGAAATTAAATTATTTTTAGTGTTAAAGAATAATTAATA
>NW_010931762.1:0-383 GCF_000633955.1 Camelina sativa | reverse complement strand
TCCGCCTTCCCCGTCTTCCTCTCCATGAATTCTTTATACTTCTCTTTCCCTTCTTCTTCCCCTCCCACCCGAAACCTTCGACGTTCCATTCCCAGAGCCGATGCTAAGATTACCAAACTACCCTTCCCTCCTAAGTTCTTTCCCTCCATGTCCTCCGCTACTAGGCTCACCTCCCTTATCTGCACCTCCGCCTTCTCCTCTCCCCTCCGGCTAAACGCCGCCAGCACCACTGTCACCTTGAACTCTACTTCCTCCGACTTCTTCTTCCTCTCGCCCACGACGAAGACCGTGGAGAATTTTACGTGGACTTCTCCGGTCAGCCAGTGACGTTCCACGGAGACGGGTCTTCGGGTTGATACATCCGCCGCGCGTTTACGGGTCGG
>NW_010931761.1:0-383 GCF_000633955.1 Camelina sativa | reverse complement strand
TGCGCGATCGGATCTCTCCGTAACGGTGAGTTCCCGGAGAAAGATTGCCTTCTTCCTCTAATTTCAAAGCTTCTAGGTTACTGCCTCGTCGCTGCTTCCATCACTGTCAAGCTCCCTCAGGTATATAATTCCACAATTCAACTTCGTTTTTTCAATTTCCAAACCCTAATTTCCAAACATTGTGACTGTTTTTTTGTTTGTGCTTCTTATTTGGTTTTTTTAGATAATGAAAATCGTGCAACATAAGAGTGTGCGAGGCTTAAGTGTTGTGGCATTTGAGCTTGAGGTCGTTGGCTATACAATTTCACTTGCTTATTGTTTGCATAAAGGCCTTCCCTTTTCCGCTTTCGGCGAAATGGCTTTTCTTTTGATCCAAGGTTTAA
>NW_010931760.1:0-383 GCF_000633955.1 Camelina sativa | reverse complement strand
ACACTAGTAAATAATTTCTCTGATGCTCAGAAAAATTAGAACTTACTTTAATGATCTGGGCATTTGTGGATGACAGTTCATCCAGCAGTAAAGTTAAAGCATCAAAAATTGATGCATCCCTCATTTGGTCTAATTTTTGAAAGAAATCTTCTGCCTCAGAAGCATCTGGAAAGCAAGCTGAAAGCTTTACGAAGTAGCTCTTTTTCTTTCTTTGCGCTTCTTCTATATTGCCATCCTAGAGCAAGCATCAGATTAATAAAAAATTGAGCAATGTAAGGTTTGTGACTCCCTCAGAATCCATGAAACAACAAAACTTAAGAGAAAAGTGTAAAACAGACCTTAGATGTCCTCCAGAGGGTTAGGCAATGCCGCAATTCATTTTG
>NW_010931759.1:0-383 GCF_000633955.1 Camelina sativa | reverse complement strand
TTATATGTGCTTTCAGTTGCAGATGATATTACAAGATCAGGCATAGTTCAATTCGATTTTAATACAATTGAAGCTGCAACAAATAATTTTCATAAGAGTAACAAGCTAGGTCATGGTGGATTTGGTGAAGTTTATAAGGCATAGTGTTCTCTAACTTTCCCAAATACTATTTGTGTTATAAACTCTGGTGCCAGAAAAAAAAAAGAGTATTCGATAATGATTGAAGATCATACGAATTGACAGGGAGTATTCCCAAATGGAACAGAAGTTGCTGTGAAGAGGCTGTCTAAAACTTCAGGTCAAGGTGAACAAGAGTTTACGAACGAGGTGCTTCTTGTAGCTAAGCTCCAACATAAAAATCTGATTAGACTTCTTGGGTACTC
>NW_010931758.1:0-383 GCF_000633955.1 Camelina sativa | reverse complement strand
CTCTCCATCTTTCTCAATCATCATCTAATTTCTCAGATTCCGTTTCTTTCTCTCTCTCTCTCTTTCTCTTCTTCTTCAAGCCAGACTCTGATAAAAATCCAACCTTTATTTCTCATCCTCTGTTTAAAGCTTCACACTTTGTAAAAGTTTGTTTCTTTCTTTCCCCCACAGATCGATTTTGATTAGTCTCAATCTCAGTGGGAATTTGTTACTTTCTCTCTATGATCTCTAATCTTCAAATGTTTCTTGGTTTGTGAAATCCAACAGTTAAAAAAATTTCAGCTTTTTTTTAAGCTCTCTGTTTTTTTTTTTAATTTGAAGATAATGAGAGAAGACGAGTCAGACTGGTTCGCAAGATGGGAAGAAGAGTTACCATCACCAGA
>NW_010931757.1:0-383 GCF_000633955.1 Camelina sativa | reverse complement strand
GGAATTTGCAGGATAACGTACGGAATCAGCTGATCCAATTCGAGCTGCTGCTAACTACTGCGACATTCGTTGTAGCCATCTTTGGGGTTGTAGCAGGGATCTTTGGGATGAATTTTGAAATAGATTTCTTTGAAAAGCAAGGTGCTTTCAAATGGGTTTTGACCATCACTGGAGTGTGCGGCCTTCTCATATTTTTGGCATTCGTCTGGTTCTACAAACGTAGAAGACTCATGCCTCTGTGAAGACATAATAACTGCCCTGACACGTAGACGATTGTGTTTACTGTTTATGTTACTTAAATTAATACATTAATCGTCTGTGACCTTTTTATATAAAGATGAAACAGTGTCATTAAGGATGAAATACAAATTACTTGAAGCACC
>NW_010931756.1:0-383 GCF_000633955.1 Camelina sativa | reverse complement strand
CATACCAGAAACAGTTTGACGAACCAAACTCAGTTTTCTCTGCTGGGCGAATGCAAGCACAACCGCATCCTCAACCTGAATTTTATAAAAGAGAAGAAACTCTAAAACGTTGTCCTTGGAGATCTATGCTAGGTGACAACACTTATAGGTAACTCAGAAAGAATCGTGGATACCTTTAATGATGCTAGCTCTCTCAATCCCATCTCAACTGAAAGCATACTTTCAATATTTCCTTCTCCAGTTAGATCACTCAAATCTCTAGCAACCTTACTCCGACCATTCCCACCTGCGTTATTTCATATGCTGGTAATTAAACATTCTGGAAGCAACAATATGACATTAACATTTTAAACTATAGCAGATATTAGACGAGCCTTTATCCC
>NW_010931755.1:0-383 GCF_000633955.1 Camelina sativa | reverse complement strand
GCAAGTTTGGCCATTCGAAAGGCCTCGGCGGCTTAATTCGCTTGCAAGGCATTTCAATAGTGATAACGCAGCTGGGCGATTAACAAAGCCTCTTCGGTGGCTTTGTACACCATGCGGTGCTCGTCATTAATTCGACGTGACCAGTAACCAGTAAGGCTGTGCTTCAGGGGCTCTGGTTTACCAACACCGGTAAACGGTTCCCGTTTGGTTTGCTCAATCAGTTTGTTGATTCGCACGAGTGTTTTTTTGTCGGTCTTTTGCCAGTACAAATAGTCGTCCCACGCATTCTCGGAAAAAAGAAGTTTCATTTGCGCAGTTCTTTTTCTTGACCGCCACCTTGTTCAAGTTCAGCCACTGACTCAAGCAAACGCTTTGCATTTTTT
>NW_010931754.1:0-383 GCF_000633955.1 Camelina sativa | reverse complement strand
GCATCATGGTGGCAGCAAGTGAAGACAACACGCAAGAGAGATGGCAAAAACCCTATTAAATCATGGGGTAAACTTAAGAAAAAGTTATGTGCAACCTTTTTGCCTCATCATTACCATAGTTTGGTGCATAATCGTTTGAAAAATTTGAAGCGACGAACGCGTTTGGTTGATTACAAAGAGATTTGTCACTATCAAGACAAAGATTTCATCGTTCGTGATATCTACGGTGATAACAAAGATTTGAATCATGTGGTGTATGCTGCAGATCTAACACTCGACGTCAATAATAAAGAAGACCGTGATGTTGTCCACGACGATAACAACGACGTTGAGAAAAAGGTCGATGATGTCACAGACTTGGAAGATGTTGATATCGTTACTGG
>NW_010931753.1:0-383 GCF_000633955.1 Camelina sativa | reverse complement strand
GGGTAAACCTGGTGTCTAAACACTCCAAATTCAACCCGAACTTTTATGATTAGTTAAAAGAATTGGATTGTTACATAATTTGACCCTAGAAAGTGTAAGTTTAGAAGAAAAGAGAATGAGAAGATTGAGTGTGTAGAACAAGTAAATTTGTGTTAGTTGAGTGAGTAAACGAGAGAGAGGGAGAGAGTGTAAGCGAAACCAAAGTGTAGAAGAAGAAAGAAACTTTCTTACTTGATATGGATCCTAGATACAAACTAATTATAGGCTATACAAGTAGAATATTCTCTACAGATTCTATGCACATGTTACATGACTGAAAGTGACATGTCTCCTTCCACATACATGTGACTCTTATTTGACTTCTCTTTTCTTCCCACTTGTGT
>NW_010931752.1:0-383 GCF_000633955.1 Camelina sativa | reverse complement strand
TTGGAAGCTTACAATTCCCCATTTAAATTCAATCAAAGATCCATCACCCTTAATGTGTTCTATATATAGTAGGAGACAAAGGAACATTCTCGTAAATCTGGAAAAGAAAGGTACAATTCTATAGATGACACGAGATACATCTCTGATGATTTCTCTCACATATAAGTACCAATCGATCAGCATCAGCGATACTCTCATAAGAGATAGTCAAATCCTTCCTATCGATCGCAGTTTACATGAGAATACTCAAGGTTTAATCACCAAGCAATGAGGTTACCATAATAGCAAAAGACTAATTCTCCAGAGTCTAAGAATCACCTAATCAAATGGTTTACTAAGTATGTCTATAAGTCCTAAAAAACAACACAAAACATTCCACAATA
>NW_010931751.1:0-383 GCF_000633955.1 Camelina sativa | reverse complement strand
CGCAAACATTGAGGAATGAGTGAGTCTTCTGTATCTATTTATTTGATTTCAAGTATAAGTCAATCTTACCAGAGGGCCTTCGGGGTCGCTTAAGAGTGCATCCCATATGTGAAGACAATCGAAGAAACTAA
Organism: Camelina sativa; assembly: GCF_000633955.1. NCBI lineage: Eukaryota > Viridiplantae > Streptophyta > Magnoliopsida > Brassicales > Brassicaceae > Camelina > Camelina sativa. The sequence continues at coordinate 252 of NW_010931751.1, read as the reverse complement.
ACTCTTGTGTCAGGAGGAGAGTGATCCACCTAAATGCATAGAACTGTGGGTTTACCTGTCATCCATAGAGTCTATACAATGTCAATCTCAGAGGCTCCAATCTAATGTTATTATGATCTAGATGAGAGAACATTAATACTAAACAAGCTAAGGGGATCATTGGAATTTATCTTCCGCACAGAATCGATGTCTTACTTTCGTGGTGATCTCTAGATGACGCCAAAGTTCCTCATCATGCTTCTTAACAAGTTG
>NW_010931750.1:0-383 GCF_000633955.1 Camelina sativa | reverse complement strand
TTGCTCTCTCTCAAGTTCTCTAAGCTTCATCTCTGTTTCTCACCATGGTTAACAAGCTTAGATGGAAACCCAGGTACTTTCCTTACGGNTGGCGGAAATTAAGAGCTCGATCGAGCTCGTTATTTCTGGTTACGCGTTTCTCTGTTCTTATTTTCGGTCAAGCTCAAGTTCTTGTTAAGTCCCTTCTAAGTTTGTTTTAACTTCACACTTAGAGAGAAAAAGCTTGAGATGAATTACTAGGGATGAAAGAAACCATGATTCGCAATTTTTTTTTAGAGCTCGATCGAGCTCATCTTTTTGGCTTCGCGTTTCGGTCGAGCTGTAATATTTTCGTCATGCCATGTTTCTCTGTTTCTTAAGCTTGAGCTCTGTTTTGTTGCAAT
>NW_010931749.1:0-383 GCF_000633955.1 Camelina sativa | reverse complement strand
ATGTGGATGGGAAATATTGGATACAATTTGTGGTCTTAAATGATAAGATAACATGTGGTAGATGTACAAAAATACAAAGTCCCTTGTAAAAACATGTGGTGAAAGTACATAATTATACAAAAGTGGTGAAAACAAATCAGCTTGACCGACTTCATCACTTGATTCCTTCTTTTGGTGTCACGGGTGACCGACTTCGTACTTGACCGACCTGCATTACAATGACAACATCCCAATTATCAAATGAATATCAAAACGATTAATCATATATTCCAATTCTCATAGCATGAAAAACACCATATGATTGACAAAGCATCCAAAAACGATTGACAAACAAACTGAAGACATAGTTCACACCATTCGATTACTAACAACAAAAAACACAA
>NW_010931748.1:0-383 GCF_000633955.1 Camelina sativa | reverse complement strand
CGGGATGAATTTGGAGTGTTTAGACAACAGTTAAACACGTTTTATCCAAAAGAGGCTTAAACTAAGAAAACAGGCTTAAACCGAGAGAAAACATTGATCCTAAGCAGTAAAAAACTATGTTAATCTTTCTTGGGTCAAACACTTATGTAACAATCCAATGCATTTGACTAATTGTAAGAGATCGGGTTGAATTTAGAGTGTTTAGACAACACTTAAACCCGTTTTATCCCAAAACAGGCTTAAACAGAGAAAACAGGCTAAAACCGAGAGAAAACATTGATTCGAGGCAGTTAACAGCTTTCTTACTGTTTCTAGGGTCAGAATGTGTAGCAGTCAAATTCATTTGACTAACTGTAAGAGTTCGGGATGAATTTGGAGTGTTT
>NW_010931747.1:0-383 GCF_000633955.1 Camelina sativa | reverse complement strand
AGGGTTTTATTTCGAGAACATAGTAAACGAATAATAATATATTGGGCTCTGAGATAAAATTTTAAATGGGCTTTTGAAGACATAAGAAACAAATAATTACGAAAATGGGCTGTCTCGGAAAATATGGGCTACGAAAATGGACTGTCTCGGGAAATATGGGCATATTACACAGATGAATATGCTGACGTGGCAGCACCAGGAGTGAGTAAAGTGAATTTTATATATATAGATTCAAGTAACACCAATTGAAGGGAAAGTAGTGGGACTTCAATTGAAAGAAAAAGCATTAAAGGAATGAATTAACGGTTTCAGAGGAAAACAAAACGATAGTGATGAAAGTCAGGAACGCTGAAGAGGCGTGGCGCTTGAGGTCGCACATTGGC
>NW_010931746.1:0-383 GCF_000633955.1 Camelina sativa | reverse complement strand
AAGAGGAAATGGTCGTTTGGGAAACAAAAGAGTAGAGAATCATTTGAATTCCCTGTAGAGGAGACTCCACCGGTTGACCCTTCATCTTCTTCTGTTTATCAGCCGTCTTCTCCTCCTCCTCCGTTGCCGGATTTTGCTCCTCAGCCATCGTTGCCACCACCGTCTCCTCCACCTCCCCCTCCGGCATCTGCCAGCAATAGAGGTTATGGTGAGTCTAAAGAAGCAAAGACTAAACAAGCTCTGGCTCTTGCATCGGCTGTCGCAGCCGAAGCAGCTGTGGTGGCTGCTCATGCTGCCGCGGAGGTTGTGCGTCTCACGACCCCGTCAACACATCAAATTGTGGAATCAAAGGAGGAAACTGCCGCAATCAAGATCCAAAATGC
>NW_010931745.1:0-383 GCF_000633955.1 Camelina sativa | reverse complement strand
AACTGGTTGCATAGCATTGATGACCGGTCGCCAGATCACGGACTCATATTTGACAATGGAGGATTCGAGCTGCTTCCAGAGCCCTTTGCCCCACTCTAACACACACACACACACACCACAAGTAAACAACTTTTTTTTTTCTTTTCTAAAACCGCATTTCTCTCTTTTTTTTTTTTTTAATTTATCTTACACAGTTTGTTTGCTTGTCAATGGTGGAAAGACGGAGGTATTGAGATATAAGTGTCTAGTGGTTCTTGGTTCTTTGGTTACTGATTCTTGATTTATTGGTTTTCTTGAGTGAGGTTTGTAACTTACTATTCCCTCTGTTTCACAAAAAGTGTCATTTTGACACAATGCACACAAATTAAGGAAAGATAGAATTA
>NW_010931744.1:0-383 GCF_000633955.1 Camelina sativa | reverse complement strand
TATTATCACATAAATCCAAACTTCCCTAACCTCAAAGCTTAATATTCGAATAAATCTTAGAAATTAAAAGATTCTAAGATATTATGCTTGCATTATGCTCAAATATTTTTATCCCTAACCTCACCTATAAATAGCTCATCACCACATAGGGTAAAATCATCACCATTTCAGCAATTGTCGAGTCAAAACTAAGAAACTTACCTTGCAATGGCTTCTTCTTACGCTTTTCTNAGATGTCAAGCCTTTTAAAACTGCTTGGAAAGTGCATGTCCGTGTCCTTCATACCTGGAGAACAGATCCAACACAATTTGGTGAATCATTTGACAGGGTACTCGTTGATGCTCAGGTAAGTAAACATAAGTACTATATACAAAATCAAATTA
>NW_010931743.1:0-383 GCF_000633955.1 Camelina sativa | reverse complement strand
AAATCAACGGGGGATAACCAAATATCCCCTACAAATGCCAAGCGAGGAGGAAATCAACCAAATACATGAACCCAAAAAAAATGGATATATGAAAGGGATGACTGAAAAAATGATTACGAGCATTTCAATACTCAAACTGTCCTTTAGATAGCAAACATTGCTCTTCTCCAATCTGTTCACGAGGACATCAAATTTTGAAAAAGAACTAATCCATTCTCAACTCAATAACATACAAAAATGATCCAATAGACCAACTTTAACTACACAATGTTAACTTTTCTCATTATAATTTTCAAAGAAAACATTAAAAAAACACACAAGATAATTTCAATTTTTTAAATAAACAGCAAACTAAATTATACTTACTGCAAAACCTATTTTTT
>NW_010931742.1:0-383 GCF_000633955.1 Camelina sativa | reverse complement strand
ACCTTCCCTTCCTTGTGCAATGCCTTAACCAGAGCAATCACTGTCACGGTGTGGAGAAGAAATCCGGATTTTACCATCTCTTTGTATAGACTATATGCTTTGCGGACATCTCCGCCTCTGCAATGGCCATGAATCATAACGTTGTATGCTGTTCCATCGGGTTTGTGATTTTTCTCAAGCATGGATTCGAAAACTCGATCAGCTTCAACCATCATTCCTTTCATACAGAATCCTTTAATAAGAGATACCACGCTTTTAAACTCGATGTTACTGCAGTTTTCTATGAGTGTATGATATGTGACATCGCTAGGAACTGAGTCTTCATAGAACAGCTTAAGCAAGAGTCTTTTTGCTTCTCTTGTTCGAGCTTGTTTGTTAAGCCC
>NW_010931741.1:0-383 GCF_000633955.1 Camelina sativa | reverse complement strand
TTGTTTAGGCTGATCACTTGAGACACGAGACATTGCAACAAATGTATCGGATCTTGACCACACGACAAGCGGCTCGAGGGTTATTAGCTCTTGGTGAGTATTTTCAACGGCTTAGAGCCTTGAGCTCAAGTTGGGCAACTCGACATCGTGAACCAACGTAGATATGAGTTTTTTTTGAACCAAGAGAATCAAGAAAATGAAAGAAAGACCTCAAGAATCAAGATGAGTGAGTGCATCTGAAAACACACAAAACAGAGGATTGATTACTCTCTGAATAAATTAGGGGGTTGCTGCTGATAATTATTTTTACTCTGCGGCCGAATCAGAACATTTGAAAAAAAAAACAATGTATTGATATAAGTTGTAAATATCAGGAAAAGATG
>NW_010931740.1:0-383 GCF_000633955.1 Camelina sativa | reverse complement strand
AGAAGAAGCTGAAGAACCGTGTGACTTCCGATGTAACCAGCACCGCCGGTAACCAGAATATTCCCAACCATCGAAGCTCCAAGAGGCGCGATGAAGAGAGAGAGAGAGAGAGAGAGAGAATCAAAAAGAGAAGCTTCCCTGGAAAAAATACTAACTATCCTTTCTTCTTCTTCTTCTTCTTGTGTGTTTTTCGGAATAAAAAGAGGAGTGGAGAAGAGAAGACACGTGGCTTTTTCATTATTTTGTTAACCTTATTATTATTATTATTATTAATACTTCAATTAATTTAAATGTCACAATTCTCTGGAGAAAGTGTCACTTTGCGTGTTTAGCAACTACTAATAATTTAATTCACAAAGGCTTTGCATTTAAAAAAAAAAAAA
>NW_010931739.1:0-383 GCF_000633955.1 Camelina sativa | reverse complement strand
TGAATACAAAGACAAACTACTTTCAAACTTATCCCCACCGACTTCAGTGCTAGGACTGATGAGATGTAAAATCTCCACGTCTAGCTAATAAGATTATTTTAAATACTGGTCGACACAGTCATTTGGTGTTTGGATAGTTAAGTAGATTGGTTTTTGTGCAGTTTTGAGTGGGTTTTAAAATGTTGTTGTGGTATTGAGAGCCTATTGCTAAACCCGCAGGTGCTGCCTGAATTTTAAGGAGGTTATGAGATTAAGAGCCTATTGCATTTATAGATGATGGGGGAATGAACAAATTAGACGCAGCAGGAATGGTAAGGCACGAAATGCAAAATGGAGTAAGAAAAATAAGACCAATATATCATAGGAGTGTGTTATTTTTTTTT
>NW_010931738.1:0-383 GCF_000633955.1 Camelina sativa | reverse complement strand
ATGAAGATTATTTTTATCCTTTTTAAGTTATTGTTTTTCATTTTAAATGTTCATTTCCTTGTATCATCTCTTCTTTTATTCACATGTAATTGTGTTTAGTTGAGTGTTTATCCCCCATTCTCTTTTTTTTTATTTTATTTTCATTCTAATGTCAATATCTCATGAGTTTACAATACATCATGATTCTCCCAAGGTTGTGTCTTGAATTAAACTAGTGTATTTGGAAATAAATAAGTACAATAGTAAAGCCATTTGACTAGGAACCGATGTCTTCACTCAATGATTTGAAGAGATAATTTTCCTCACAAAAATATTCATACTTTGATTTTACAAATCTTCCATTTAAAGTATGAATGATTGGAAGTTTCAAATATAGATTAGTA
>NW_010931737.1:0-383 GCF_000633955.1 Camelina sativa | reverse complement strand
TCTCCTTCTCCTCCCTCTTCTTCTCCTTCCTCTTCTTGTCCTTCTTCAACTTTCTCACACGGCTGATCTTCTTCTTCCCTTTCTTCTTGTACCTTTTCGCCTTTCTCTCACGGGCACTAAGGCCATCTGGTATATGATGGAGGAGGTCTCTCCATTCCCAAAAGAGATCTGCAAGCTTCCTGATCTCTGCTGATGTGTTTTCCTCTAGCCCCTGGACGTAAGCCAATAGGATATTGTGCTTGGCTTTCTTCAATTTTTGTACGACCGAACTGAAACCGTTATCACCAGTTATAAACATTATATTTCTCGCTGTTTCCTTTTTTTTAAGCCAAATTCGAATATCTTTAATGAGTTTCCTATCTGCAGCTTGATCATATTTTGAA
>NW_010931736.1:0-383 GCF_000633955.1 Camelina sativa | reverse complement strand
GTGATGTAATTAGCCTATGACATGGATTATTGTACAATGCATTCGAGTATTCGACCATGGAAAAGGTTCTTCGGAAAGCAAGATTATTTTCAGGTATACCCACAAAATCTTTCTGCATTACACCAACCAATATACGAAAAGAAGATATTGGAACAAGGTTAAGATATGAATAAACCTTGGTCTACCATGAAGGAATACTCGTCAGGGTCAGGCAGACGCTCATTTCCATACCAAAGGTGGGGTGGGAGCTCAGATAGGAATGATGGGCTACTACTGTAATCTTGAAACTGGAGTCCTGTGTTTGCAAGAAAACGCTCGCCTTGAAGCCAACTTAAGTCTAAGTCAGTGTCTAAAGAAGCAGAATGATTTGATTCTGGAAGTTC
>NW_010931735.1:0-383 GCF_000633955.1 Camelina sativa | reverse complement strand
GATGTTGTCAGGAAGGAGGCTGAGAACAGCGATTGTCTTCAAGGTGCGAACTATGTTTTTGAATCTCGATCTGTTTTTTTTTATTTTGAAGCTGCGTAGGAACGAGAACAAACGAAATCGATTTTGGTCTTTGTTGATTGAGATGGTTTGTGTTATGTACATTTTTGTGATAGATATGGTTCTCTTCTCTTTTATGTTTACAGTTAACCGTTGCTCACAAACCATTGCTGGTACGTCATAATATTGCTTTCCTCCGTTTCAGAGTTGTTTAATTAGAGATGAACTCAATGCAAATGGCTTACTTGAGTTTATTTGGTTTGTTTTTATATTGTAGGCCACGAGGAAGCTGTGCTTTGTGTTTCATTTAGTCCTGACGGTAAGCA
>NW_010931734.1:0-383 GCF_000633955.1 Camelina sativa | reverse complement strand
GGAAAGGAGCTGTCTATGTAAGTTAGAGGTGGAAGATGGTGAAAACACTAAAGAAGACGATGTTGATGTTGATTCGTCGATATCGCATTTGATTTGATTTGATAATTATGGAAAGTATCTAATTTGATCCTTGTTTTTAGAGCGTAAATTCGGAAAATTAATAATGACTGACCCCTAAAAAACAAAGTAAACTGTCAAGATCCTCAAAATTTGCATAACAGCTTCCAAAATGTGAACTAGCCTAATAATACTTTTTTATAGGGAAATAAAAACAGAGCAAAATTACTTAGAAACTTTATTCTTTATAGACACAGAAGACAGTGATACTTTCCTAAGTTGCTTATTTAGATTACGTAACAGTAAAAACAGCATTAAAAACTGAT
>NW_010931733.1:0-383 GCF_000633955.1 Camelina sativa | reverse complement strand
TTTATGATTACAATTTTTGCAGGCATTGGGTGATTACACAAGGACGATCACTGACTTCTCCACCTTCCCAACAGCACCAAAGGAAGGTCGAGTAGTAGGATCCTTCTGGTATCATGAAGACACTCAGGCTTTCTTTGATGACTTGGATCAGTACAGGATGATCAAAGCTATGTGTAGGCTTTCCTGCGGTGTTTGTGACAAGGCTGAAGATCAACCAAGGGAAGGAGGACCTGGACCAAGACATCATCACCGGCAGCGTATTAAGAGTGTTGAACAGTTGAAGGGTCATTTATATCATAAGCACAAATTGCATATGTGCGGTTTATGTCTTGAAGGCCGAAAGGTGGGAGCTTTGAAACTTCATTATCTGCTGATTGTTTGCT
>NW_010931732.1:0-383 GCF_000633955.1 Camelina sativa | reverse complement strand
GGGAATTGTTCTCAGCTAACTGAGCTGCAGCAAACTTCCTGAAAATTTAAATCATGAATTAAAGCTCCTAAACAAACTCGTACTGAAGCAAAACAATCAATAGAAATTACTGACCTAGTAACTGGTCGATGATGCACTGGAACAGGTGGAACCTTCTTGTTACATATCACATTTTTCCTGAGATGAAAAAATTGGTTCTTTTTAGATAAGTGAAAAAAAAAAACTTTTTCATAAACGGATCATATGAAGAAGAAGTTAAAAAAAAAGAAGAAGATGGAGTACTCAGTGAATGGTCTCTTGTTGACAGCACAAGGATAAACAGGAGCACCGATGATGTTCTTGTTTATATTACTCAATGCTCTTCTTGTCTGCCCATTCCCTGT
>NW_010931731.1:0-383 GCF_000633955.1 Camelina sativa | reverse complement strand
TTAATGAAAACTTTGTTGATGTCTGGAATTCCTCTGAGCGCCATTTCTGTCAGCATGTTGCTCTCAATCTTTTTAAGGAAAACATCATCTTCAGCTGATTCATCTTGCAATTCTCCCTTAGGCCCCTCATCGTTCATAATGCGAATTCGAAGGATCAGTTTTTGGGCATTATCATCATTGAATATGCAAGTCAGATCATCATCAAACTCAAGGTTGATCTTTTCCGCAATATCCGCCATACTCAATTTCTTATCAACCATCATCTCGCGATTCAACTCTATACGAAGCAGCCAAGGAGATATTTTATCCGGAGAAACATCTTCATCCGGCATTTCATAGTAGGACCTCACAAATTCGAAGTCCTCCTCAATGATAGTACTCAT
>NW_010931730.1:0-383 GCF_000633955.1 Camelina sativa | reverse complement strand
CCGGAAGCAAGTTTAGTGCCTGTCTCATCGACGGATGACGTTATACAGCTGATGGATCTGGGACAAATGAACCGTGCAGTGAGCTCTACAGCTATGAATGATAGAAGTAGTCGATCCCACAGGTTTGTTGTCCTTTATATTCTTCTATTTTATTATGAGTACTCTCTTGCATAACTCGTTCTAACTCCAATTCTTCTTTTCTTTGGCAGTTGTGTAACTGTTCATGTTCAAGGCAGAGACCTCACATCTGGTACTATCCTCCATGGTTCTATGCATCTGGTTGATCTTGCAGGGAGTGAGAGAGTAGACAAGTCTGAGGTGACTGGAGACAGACTGAAGGAGGCTCAGCACATCAACAAATCCCTCTCGGCTCTTGGAGATGT
>NW_010931729.1:0-383 GCF_000633955.1 Camelina sativa | reverse complement strand
GATCTCGATGCTTTGGTCTCGGTGGTGAACGATGATGATGTTACGAATATGATGGAGGAGTATGATAAGTTAGGTTCGGGAGATGGGTTCACTAGGCTTAGGATCTTTCTGTTTTCTTCTCCTGAGCAGGATGGTTCTTCCCATTATGTGGAACGTGATGATCAGAGGGAATCTGAGAGGAGATATGTTGATGCTCTTAATAATTTGATGGAAGGGACAGACTTTAGGAAGCTGCAGCAACATCCTGATTCGCCTCGTTTCGATCGTATGGATGAGTTTTCGATGATGGAACCGATGTTGAACCAGCTGAGTATTGAGACTGGCGGTGGTAGCCAGAGGGGCAACGAGATACCTATTGCGCAGTATAGTAATCTTCATCAGCT
>NW_010931728.1:0-383 GCF_000633955.1 Camelina sativa | reverse complement strand
GACGATGTGCAAGCTAATCGTTAGCAAGGCAGTATTGCCCAAAAACTCATTGGGAGCGGCTTTTGCGTCCGGCTTATCCCGTGAGTTTTTTTTTGGCTTGAGAGGTTCTCGTTGCGCTAAATATGGCACGTATTGCTCTTGTAGACTCAAATGCGTGTTCGATTGGCGTGTTAGTAGACGTTGCATGTTGCGATTGAGAGGGTGCAACTCGATCGGGTGGCGACGTACTAGGTGAGCGCCCTAGTGAGATGACATACAAAGGCTCTTGGCAGCACCTGCGGCAGATGTGCGTGGATCTATAGATGGTGGGGTGGCATGATGGAGACGATGGCGAAGTTGAGACTTTGCGTATGAGATCGTGGCGAGATCAAAACTTTTGCATA
>NW_010931727.1:0-383 GCF_000633955.1 Camelina sativa | reverse complement strand
TATGTGCTTGGAGGCATGTCAAGCCCTAATGTATCGGTTACTTGTGGGGAGGAGTTTGATCTGGAGACAAGGAAATGGAGGAAGATAGAAGGAATGTATCCGAATGTAAACCGAGCTGCACAGGCTCCACCTCTTGTTGTGGTGGTTGAGAACGAGCTATTTACGCTGGAGTACTTAACGAGTATGGTGAAGAAGTATGATAAGAAGAAGAACAAGTGGGAAGTCATGGGAAGGTTACCACAGATGGTGGACTCGTCAAACGGTTGGGGGTTGGCGTTTAAACCGTGCGGGGACCAACTGTTGGTGTTTTGTGGGCAACGAGGTCCTCATGGGGAAGGCATTGTGGTGAATTCTTGGTGTCCAAAATCAGGAGCTAAAGATGG
>NW_010931726.1:0-383 GCF_000633955.1 Camelina sativa | reverse complement strand
AGTTCAGCGCATCCCTCAATCGTCAAAGAGTTGAGGTCTGAGATTCAAAAAGCCAAGGCTGCGGAAGCTCAGAAATCTGCACCCTGTAGGTTCCGAGCCCCGACCACTCTCATTAGTCTTTCCTTGTGTGTATGTATAATTGAATGTTTTGTTACAATCTCAAACACTCTGGTGTGATCAAGTTGCTTTACAGTTGGACAGTAAAGTGTTGGTTTTTTTTATGCTTTGGGGATTTTGAGGTTGTTGCTGAGTTCTTGGTTTTGATTTGTTCTCGCTTGTTGTGATTTTGATTGGAAGGTTAATTTTGCTTGCAGTTCAGAAATTGGATATTTGGGCAGTCTTAGATGGCACCCCTAAGTATAAGCTCGAGCCTCCGAAAGAGC
>NW_010931725.1:0-383 GCF_000633955.1 Camelina sativa | reverse complement strand
AGCAATGGCAAAATTTTATTGAATAAAGGACCAGCACCAAGCTCACGAGCCTTATCAGTAAGCTGCCTCAACGCTGTTTTCCTCTGGGCAGGAGTTCCGTTTTTAACCTTTAACAACAGTTTCATTATCTTGCGTTCTTTCTGCTCTTCAGGAGTCAGCTCTTCTTCGTTCTCTTCATTCAACAGAGAACCAAAATACTGATAATCCTCTGGTTTCATAAACGGCAAACCACCAGGAACCTCTTGGGGCACATCAAACTGTTGCCCGCGGTTTTCCTCGGGAATAACATAGCCTGGAGTTGCCATGGGTGTCGGGGTTGCCTGAAGTTTCCTCGCAGGGGTTCTGATGGGAACATATGAAGCAGGCGGATCCAAAACCTTATA
>NW_010931724.1:0-383 GCF_000633955.1 Camelina sativa | reverse complement strand
TATCCGAATAGTCTTTTGTGGCAGAAATCAATCAACAATTACTACCGAAGTCCGGACATGGGAGATGCAATCGAGTTCTGTGTCCACATTACTACTCCACTCGAAAAGATCACCGTGATCAAGCAGAGAATATCAAAGTAAGACTAAACCCTTTAATGCTTTATGCGCCTTCTCATACCGTGTTTTGCTGATCTTTTTTTCTCTCTAACTATTGAATCACAATGTAGTTACATAGACAACAAGCCAGAGTATTGGTACCCACAAGCCAAAATCATAGTAAAAGATGTGGAAGATTTGCACATAGTAAGGCTAGCAATATGGCCATGTCACAGGATAAATCACCAAGACATGGCTGAAAGATGGACAAGAAGAGCTGTCTTAGT
>NW_010931723.1:0-383 GCF_000633955.1 Camelina sativa | reverse complement strand
TCACGCGTTATTCTTCTTCGTCTTCTGCAATTCGCGACTGGAGAAGTTAATTTCGTTGCAGGGTAAGGTAAAGTATCTATCTTTTTTCTGTTTCCCTCGTTCGATTACTGTTTTGGATTCTCGTTGATTTCTCTATTCTCTCGATTTGTTTTTTTGTCTTTCTTCTCCACCGTCAATTGAATTTCTCAACCTTTCGGTTAATTCCTCTACAAACCCTTTGGATCTGTTTTTTTCCGGTCCCAATTACTAATTTTCTAGGTCTCGTTTCGTGGTTTGAGCAAAATTTGGGATTTTTGATCGAATGTATCTGATGGGCAGTGATACTTATGCCTAATTAAGTTGTCCCGATAAGTTCGATTGCATGATTTGCAATTCGTAAAGGT
>NW_010931722.1:0-383 GCF_000633955.1 Camelina sativa | reverse complement strand
GGCTCTGCCCCTACCACGACCACGTCCGCGACCACGTCCGCGTCCACAACCTCGACCAGCCACAGCATCCTCTCTAACAATCTGCACTACCATGAACAAAAGGCTAAGCAAACAATTTCTATTATAACACAGAAACATAAACTCACCGTGGAATCACACACTCGGCTCGAAGAGGATGTTCTAGGACTCCATGCCACACACAATTGACTAACTCACATAATCAATCAAGCATGCAAATCCCAAACATCTACAACAGAAACCTAGTGAACCCAAACCTAGAACCGTAAGGGCTATGATACCAAAATGAAACGACCGACCCCCTTTTTTTTTGAATTAATAAATATAATATAATATAAATAAACTACAACTAGTGGTCCCATACC
>NW_010931721.1:0-384 GCF_000633955.1 Camelina sativa | reverse complement strand
CATATGGAAGATATGATCATTTAATTTATTACCAATTGTTTTGTAGAAAACTTTTCCGAACTGGTTTAAAATAATGAAGCGAAAATTAGCTCTCCTTTTCCATCCAGAATATATGCTTGATGAATAAGGATTCTCAACGGCCAAGTACAGCCACAAGCGATTATCATATTTGCTATTTTTGGGATAAACTTCAACATACCTGAGAAGATAAGAAAGAAAAACAAGCAAAGAGTAGGGAACTCCTTTTCAGTGCTAAATGATCAAATAGAAATTTCTGTAACCTAAATATTTGATTCTACTCGCTTACCATTCGCATTGACCGCTTAAGAACGTAGGGGACCTAATCGAAGCTTTCCTATGGGAGAAGTTATCTATCATAAACGT
>NW_010931720.1:0-384 GCF_000633955.1 Camelina sativa | reverse complement strand
GTTCAACTACCCGAAGTTTTACCGGTTGTGAGAGTAACCGAAGATGAAAATCTGGGGACGAGCACTGCCTCGTTGCTTACGGATTTGGAAGCTGCCAAGTCTTCCAAAAGCTTCCATGTTGCTTCTCGTTTGGCTACGACCTTGGTTTCATTTGCTTCATCTTCTTGGAACTTGGCTAAGCATTCATCAAACAGAACTTGGTCTGTCTCTGCTAGTACCTTTCTCACATTTAAAGTCAGACTCTGAACTGCTTGGTGCCAATGGCCTCGTGTGTTTCTCTCCATAGCCGGGAACACAATTGGCATTATCACTTTAATGTTTTGAGTAATCAGGTTTCTTACGTGATCGTTGTTCCACAGAAACAGAGCCCTTTCAGCCACCTGA
>NW_010931719.1:0-384 GCF_000633955.1 Camelina sativa | reverse complement strand
CGTCCTCGCATTTGTAGTGAAAGTAGTCTTTGCAAAATTGCAGAAACCATTATTAGAAGCTGAAACTGAGACCTTCTGATAAACTGAGTGCAAACTTCTCCTACGATCATAAGCTGCTCTCTGATCCTTGTCTGACAAGAATTTCCAAGCTTCAGAAACATGCTTGAATGCTCCTTCAGCTCCAACAGAATTGTTTTTATCGGGGTGAATCATTAGAGCAAGCTTCCTGTACTTGGTCTTCAACGTTTCATAATTATCGTGCGGACTTGCATTGAGTATTCCGTACCAGTCGACATCCTCTTTTACTTTGTTATCTGCAGCGATATACACATCCAAAGTTGCTAACATCTGAGAAATACCTTCTATCTCTGGATACAGACTCTG
>NW_010931718.1:0-384 GCF_000633955.1 Camelina sativa | reverse complement strand
TTAATTAGATAAAAGTTAATTAATTAGGAATTTGAAAACTAAATAAACTAAAATTTATTATTTAAAATACAATAATTTATCATTTAGTCATGCGGTGTACCACGGGTGAAAACCTAGTTGTTTACAAGAAAACGAGCTTTAAATAATATAAATTTGACATTATTTTTTACATTAAGGTAAAAGGGGTAAAACTAATTGGGCTTGAACTTTGTTATTATTGGGCCTTGTCATTTCAAACTGAATAAAGGCTCGTTTGGATGATGAGAGATGAGAAATTGAGAATTCGTTTCTACTACTGTACGTTTGTAACTTTGTTATTATTGGTAAAAGGGGTAAACTCCTCTTCTCCCAATCTATATACAATAGTGGATAAGAAGATAAAGT
>NW_010931717.1:0-384 GCF_000633955.1 Camelina sativa | reverse complement strand
AGTTAACAGCTTTGTTACTGTTTCTAGGATCAGAATGTGTGACTATCAAATGCATTTGACTAACTGTAAGAGTTCGGGACGAATTCGGAGTGTTTAGACAACACTTAAACCCGTTTTATCCCAAAACAAGCTTAAACCGAGAAAACATTGATCCTAAGCAGTAAACAGAGTGTTACCGTGTCTAGGGTCAGAATGTGTGACATTCCAATGCATTTGACTAATTATAAGAGTTCGGGTTAAATTTTGAGTGTTTAAACACCACTTCAACCCGTTTTATCCCAAAACAAGCTTAAACCGAGAAAACATTGATCCTAAGCAGTAAACAGAGTGTTACCGTGTCTAGGGTCAGAATGTGTGACATTCCAATGCATTTGACTAATTTTA
>NW_010931716.1:0-384 GCF_000633955.1 Camelina sativa | reverse complement strand
CATTTTCTCTAAAACATTCACCAAACCCTCAAGAGCCACGTCAGCATCCTCGCTCTTCATCAGCTCCTCTGCCACTTGCGCCGGCGTGATTACCTCCCCGTCGATCAAACGCTCAATCTCCGGATAGAGACGGTGTGGCATTGTGGCATCGTTCAAACCCAAGTAGTTGGAGGCTAAAGTCTTGAATCCTTGGAAAGAGCAATGTCCCATGTAAATGTGCATATCCATACGACCCGGACGTAGCAATGCCGGGTCAAGCCTATCTTTATGGTTTGTTGTGAATATTATAATCCGCTCGTCTCCACAGCTTGACCATAGTCCGTCTATGAAATTCAACAGCCCCGACAACGTCAATGGTCCCTAAACACACATTGTCATAGAAAA
>NW_010931715.1:0-384 GCF_000633955.1 Camelina sativa | reverse complement strand
TGCTTTTTAGATTATAACTTGGTTTAGTGTTGTTGTTCTCTGTTGTTAGGTGTTATAATGAGTTTAAAATTGTTGTTGTTCTCTGTTGTTCTCTGTTGTTAGGTGTTATAACTTGAGGATTTTAAAATTGATTCGCACAAGGACGCCAAAGAAAAGCATCTTTACAAACTGATCTTTTACATGAGTTTATCGTATGAAGCATCTTTCAAGTGTGAGTATATAAACACTAAAACACATCATCCTGTCTCTACATTTTGTGTCATATCAGTAAGTAAACTACAAAAATTCTAAGAGTACGTGAGTAATAATCTAAAAAGAGTAATGTCATCTCTGCTTCTGACATTTTGGAGTATTCTTACAGGTTTTTTTGCTCTCTCCTTCCTT
>NW_010931714.1:0-384 GCF_000633955.1 Camelina sativa | reverse complement strand
CCCATTACCATTCCATGAATCGTTACATTCTACTGCCAAAAACAGTCCAAATACTGTGCTTGGATCCACCATGAGTTCTCCGGTGCCAAGGAATAGAACTCCTGACTCACATCTAGTCGGGCGATCTCCGGCCTCTGGCCTTCCCCCTATTGGTACCAGGGTCGGTCCTGTCGAGAAGAAGAATACTTTTGGCACAGCCATCCAAAACTGTGAATCTTACACTGCTGCTGATGTTGCCGACGCATTGTCTAGGTTGAACATGTCAGAGATGAGTCAAGTTAAAGAAAACCATATGCAGTCACAGCTTCAAGTGGAATTGGAGAATCAATCTGATGTCATGCGTTACATACCCAACGGTCATAAGAAGGCTTTGCGGCAACAAAA
>NW_010931713.1:0-384 GCF_000633955.1 Camelina sativa | reverse complement strand
TTTTTCAATTAATAATCCAATGCTTTCCCCTCCTTCGCTTGACAACATAGGGACGTGGGTTCGGTCTGCGACTCGCAACTACAAACTTATGTCAATGAGTAAGCTAATTCTCCAAGCAGTTGTTGTTTACAGTGTGTGGAAAGAGCACATTTTAAGGCTATATTCTTCTGTTTCAAAACCGGCACATTGGCACATGTTACAGTCAAGGAGATTCAATTACTCTTACGAGACAAAATTTGCAGGCTTACATCATCGGGTAAATCGGCACATTCTTCCGCCTATAGTACAATCATCAAAGCTTCTTGGCTATGTGGTTTCACTTTCATTCAGCCGTAATTAAGGACTTTTACTCATTATGTCTCACTTATAATTATGCTTGTTTTA
>NW_010931712.1:0-384 GCF_000633955.1 Camelina sativa | reverse complement strand
CTTCATTGTCTCTGTTTAAGTAATTTGGAAAGTGAAAAAGTTTCTTGGTTAACACTTTTTGTTAAGCTTTTAATGATTTGTCAGGTATGTTGATATGGGAAGGTTGGAGATGCCAGATGATTGGTGGAAGCAATGGATAGAGGTACTTGTTTATGCTATATATGCTTGTTCTTTTGATTGGTCTCTTCTAGCTTTCTCCGGTTTTGAAAAAGCTTTCTTTTTGAATGTTTTGCATATGGTACTGAGAGGTTGTGGAGCTTTCTTAAGGTTGTATAAGCGTGTTTCAGTTTGCTACTTTGTTTTGTTGTTTGCTCAACTCTTATAGAAAAGAGTGATCAGTGTCTTACACTCCTTTGTTTATGCTATATAGGAATGACCTGCAGC
>NW_010931711.1:0-384 GCF_000633955.1 Camelina sativa | reverse complement strand
ATCACTTATTTATAAATGAAGTAAATATATATGACTTAGCATCATTTGTATTAACTAATGTTTTAATTAACTTGTTTAACATCAATTAAATAAAATTGATACAATTTTTAATAGTTTGTATCACTTTTTGAAAAATGATATAAAGTAAAACCTTACATCATTTAGATAATTGATGTATCTATTAACTTTTGGTAAAATCATTTTGATAAATGATACAAAATTTACATCATTTAGAAAATTGATGTGAGAATAAAATATACTATTAACATAATATAGAAATTTAGTTTTTAGAATACGTAAACAAAAAAAAATAATGAAGATTTTTCATTGGCTAGTGAATAGTGGTAAGGATCGAACTTTAGTCTATTATCCACCGTTCATAGA
>NW_010931710.1:0-384 GCF_000633955.1 Camelina sativa | reverse complement strand
AAGCCAGCTGGTGTTTTAGTGGGTCACCTCGAAGGTGTTACCTTTATAGATAGCCGTGGAGATGGTCGCTATTTCATATCAAATGGCAAAGACCAAACCATCAAACTGTGGGATATCAGAAAAATGTCTTCAGGTGTACCTGCAAGGTAACTATTTTCGACATAAAACTGTATTCAGCCTGTAGCATTGTTGGTCGCATCTTGTTTTTTTTGGTGTTTCACACGGAATTCGTTGATGGAACTGATTCTTCTTGTTTTACAGGCATGAGGTGCTAAGAAACTATGAATGGGATTACAGATGGATGGATTATCCTACTGAAGCAAGAGATCTAAAGCACCCATCTGATCAGTCAGTGTCGACATATAAAGGTCACTCAGTGTTGCG
>NW_010931709.1:0-384 GCF_000633955.1 Camelina sativa | reverse complement strand
AAGCACATAAATTTATATGATTTTTGAATGTCTTGAATAATTTCAAGGAAACTATGGAGCACAAGGAATGATAGATTTCATGAACGAGAGCAAGCTTATGAATCTCCTCAATAGTTCTGAGTATGTCCCAAGCTACGAGGACAAAGATGGTGATTGGATGCTCGTCGGCGATGTCCCATGGGAGTGAGTCAAACTTAATCACTAACGTTTCATATTTTTTAACTTATAACTTGACTCATTAACCACATTTCCGAAATTGGTAGAGACACAGCCAAAGATACTCAACATCCATGTTTGATAAATAAGTACAACCATGCATTGGTTGGCAAGAGACAAGAGGATCTTTCAAATTATACAATAGTATCAATAAGTTTAGAGCTCATT
>NW_010931708.1:0-384 GCF_000633955.1 Camelina sativa | reverse complement strand
GTTTTGATCCGGGTTTGACCCGGTTTGAACTGGGTTGACCCGACTCCCTTTTATTTTGCTATAAATACTTTAACCCTATTAAGGGGAGATTGATCTCTGATCTTTTGGTTATCNTTATCTCTTGTTTAGCAGCCACTTAGGATTCTTAAGCTTATTTACTCTTGGTTTGTTGAATGATTGAGTACTTCTAAGTTTTTAATAGCAATTTCTCTTTCAAATCTCTTAATCTATAATCTCTTATTATGATTTCACAACGATCAAACTCTTTCCTTTGTGTGATCATGATGATGAGTGAGTAGATCATTAGAACTTTGGGGTAGGTAGATTAGGGAGATAAATGATTGATCTTTGATGTCTAGAGCCTTATTTATGTGTTTCCTATCT
>NW_010931707.1:0-384 GCF_000633955.1 Camelina sativa | reverse complement strand
TATGATAGCTTTTTAGAAGTAGGATATACCAGAAGGGGGCAAAATTATTGTGTCATGATGGAGACATTAAATAAGATTTGTTTTTTCTTACATCACGCTAGCAAGTTGTGTTTTAAATGATTTCACTCTTTATAATGGGTTAAAACATAATTTGCTAACAGATTGGAATTCTGTTTCAGGTCAATCACACCGTATGTTGATGTTCCTCTCGCCACTATTGCCTATTCTGATCGCTGGGCTTACGAAGGCCAACTTTCTTATTCAATAGCTTAAAAAGCATTTGATCTTCATTCTGAATTAAAAAACCTACATATCTCTTGTGCCCATTGATACGTCGACTATTTTGTTTAGAGTGTAAATCTTAGGTTTTCAATTCTTTTAGTC
>NW_010931706.1:0-384 GCF_000633955.1 Camelina sativa | reverse complement strand
GGTTCTTATTTTTAGTATGAGCATTGGTGTCTATTTGTATTTGGTCCTTCAAATAAAATAATAATATTTTAAAAGTTTAAATATTTCATAAAATTATTGCATTTCATAAAATTTAAAGTTACATGATATAAAAGCATATTTAAAAAAAGATTACAAAAACGAATTTACTAATCCAGCTTGTTGTTGAGAGCTGAATCATCATTTACTAATCCAGCTTCCTTCAAAATATAATTGAACTGCTTCCACAGAGAATGTATCAGGAAATTCCTCATAAGCCGATCCAATGTGTAAGCTAACTATAAAGAAACAATAATGTGTGAGCTCAACACAACCAATACAAAACAATAATGAAAGAGACTAGACAGAGAATATACAAACCTTGTC
>NW_010931705.1:0-384 GCF_000633955.1 Camelina sativa | reverse complement strand
AAAGCACAGACATCTGGTGGAGCTTGGCTTATCAATGTTGTTTCACAGTCACACTCCTCTCAGATATTGGGTAGAAGCCTTCTTTACAGCCAACTACCTTATCAATCTCCTCCCATCCTCAGTCCTTGACAACATGAGTCCTCATGAAACTCTTCTTCAACAGAAGGTTGACTACTCTTTTCTTAGAGTTTTTGGCTCCGCATGCTATCCATGTTTAAGACCAGTTGCAGAAACAAAGTTCGACCCACGATCCTTGCAGTGTGTGTTTCTAGGATACAGCAATCAACACAAGGGGTATCGTTGTTTGTATCCCCCAACTGGAAAGGTCTACATCTCTCGTCATGTTATCTTTGATGAAGATACTTTCCCATTTCATGACAAGTA
>NW_010931704.1:0-384 GCF_000633955.1 Camelina sativa | reverse complement strand
CCGCTCCTATTGATAGCTTATAAACCTGCACGGCAAAAATCACGGGGTCTATTGTCAAACTCTTTCACTTTTAGTCCACTACTTTAGCAACTTACTATAGATTAACCCCCAAAACTATGGGTTTATCCAGAAAACCCAAAAAAAATCTCAATGAACAATAAAGAAATATGAGTCACGACTCTCGCCGTTTCGGGATTTGGAACGGCGGAGGAATATGAAATACGTGGGGTAAAGTTTAATTTCCCGTAAAATCTGAGGGTACTTTTCTCGAAATCATAAAACTTTTGAGGAGAAACAGAGGAAAAAAAACAGAGCAATGAACAGAGAGAGATAGAGGAAAAGGGACCTCTCGTTCGTTGAACATGGGGATTTGAACGAGGACGA
>NW_010931703.1:0-384 GCF_000633955.1 Camelina sativa | reverse complement strand
AGGCTATCTTCGCGGTCCATGTGTCTCACATCCATCCAACGGGTGTGATTGGATCTAGAAGTGGTCCTTTGCTCGCTGGATGTGGAATTTTCCGGGCGGTTATCACTGCGGAAGATAGTGGTGGCGCCGCTAATCTTATTCTTGCAGCTTCTTCCGCCGTCATTAGCCTTCAAGGCATTGTATCTCGTGAAGCTAGTCCTCTTGACTCTCAGGTGCTTTCTTAAAATCCAAAAAAAAAAAAAACAAGATATTCATAAATTAAAAGCTGATTTCTGATTCGCATTTTCTTGAAATGTAGGTTGTGTCGGTAACTTCATTTGATGGCGGTCATAGTCTCGATGTGCTGCCAGACACGGTGGTCCTCGGTGGTACTTACAGAGCTTT
>NW_010931702.1:291-384 GCF_000633955.1 Camelina sativa | reverse complement strand
GTTTAAAGAGGAGTTGTGATTTGGGTTGGTCTAGTTAAGTAGTATGGACTGCTTAATTATATATTGTATTTATTATTATTATTAAAAAAAAAA
>NW_010931702.1:0-259 GCF_000633955.1 Camelina sativa | reverse complement strand
TTTTTTCCTCTTCATTTCTAACCCAAAAGAATAAAGTTCTTAGGATTTTGAGGGAGTTATATACTTTTCCATGTAATCATATATATATATATAACTGATATAATTAAAAGTTTTATCTATAGATAGAGTTTATATAGCCTAAAAGCATTATAGAAAGGAGAAAAAAATAGTTTTACTTATATAAATGTCTTATCTTAAAACATTTAATCATTCAACATTAAGCCATCTATAAGGTTTTGGTAACAGAAACACAATGGGC
>NW_010931701.1:0-384 GCF_000633955.1 Camelina sativa | reverse complement strand
GTATAAATGTTGTCTAAACACTCCAAATTCAACCCGAACTCTTATAAGTATTCAAATGCATTGGATTGCTACATATTTTGACCCTATAAACAGTAACAAAGCTGTTTACTGCTTCGAATCAAAGTTTTCTTGGTTTTAGCATGTTTTCTCGGCTTAAGATTGTTTTAGGATAAAAGAGGTTTAAGTGTTGTCTAAACACTTCAAATTCATCCCAAACTCTTACAATTAGTCAAATGCATTGGATTGTCACACATTCTGACCCTAGAAACAGTAACAAATCTGTTTACTGCTTCGAATCAAAGTTTTCTTGGTTTTAGCATGTTTTCTCGGCTTAAGATTGTTTTAGGATAAAAGAGGTTTAAGTGTTGTCTAAACACTTCAAAT
>NW_010931700.1:0-384 GCF_000633955.1 Camelina sativa | reverse complement strand
ATGGATAATAAAGGCGAGTAGAAAATGTGTGGTATGATAGTTGTAATTGTATTAATTAATATTAGTAAACAATAGTATATATAATAATTTGTAATGACAATTCTATACACTAAAGCTTACGTTAATTTTAGATGACCCATTACTCGGAAGAGTCTTCATGTATAATGTATTGTTAAACTGTTTTATCTCCAGTCCATAATAAGGTGTCGAAGTACTTCCATAAATTTTTATAGTAAAATATATAGTATTATATAATTTAAACTAATTTGTTCATAAAAAGAATTTTACAACGTAATCAATTTATGTTCGTGTTTAACAATAAAATCATAACTTTCTACTTGATGTATATACTTAAAATAGTTGACTTTTATCAGTCTATAGTTC
>NW_010931699.1:0-384 GCF_000633955.1 Camelina sativa | reverse complement strand
AAACCCTTGTCGTATTATATTTGTTTTCATTTATATTTTACCGTTTTAATGCATAAGCTAGTTCGGAGCAGCTTGTAAAGTTTGGTTTGATGCTTACAGGTACCTTAAGAATCGAATTCCGCCGCAGGAACGAGGCAGATTCCACTTCTTCAACTGTTTCTTTTTCCGTAAGCTGGCTAATTTAGACAAAGGTTCACCTAGCACGTTTGGAGGAAGGGAAGCATACCAACGTGTTCAGAAGTGGACTAAGAATGTGGATATTTTTGAAAAAGATTATATATTTATTCCTATAAACTTCAGGTGAAAACATATTTCTCACAGATAACTATTTTTCTTACCGCTGATAAGATGACTTATACTTGCACTTGATTGCAGTTTTCACTG
>NW_010931698.1:0-384 GCF_000633955.1 Camelina sativa | reverse complement strand
GTGTACGGTAAAAATACAACAAAGGTAGACGGTTCAATTTTGCTAGATGATCTCCAATTCTACACCAACGCAGCGTTGCAGTCTATTCTTAATCAATTGAATGATTGTGTTTTGTACTGTTATGTACGCTGTTATGTGCAGTGCAGTTGGTAATTAGTAATCATTTATGTTTTCATGTTTTAAACTCAAGTATTTTTGAAGTACATTTCGTAATATATCCTTTTAATTATATTTCATTATATTTCACTTCATAATCAGAAAATTAACAACAAAATACAATTATACAATTTTAAACACTAAATGTAGCAAACAAAATTGACAAACAAATACACCTTCAAATATAAAAATATTAGTCACAAATACTCTGTCGGGTTAAAATCTAGT
>NW_010931697.1:0-384 GCF_000633955.1 Camelina sativa | reverse complement strand
AATCTCAAGCAAAGCTTTGAGCTAATCTCTAGACATATAAATCTAAGCCATGTTTAATCCACTCTCATGGAAAGAAACAACAAACCTATGCATCTCTAGACTTGTTCTCACATAGTAAAGAGTCTACACAAGCAGGCATTAAGCAATGCATCTCATACCAAACAAGACTTCTAATCTCTTAGCAAGCCTAATGGTAAGCTCTAGATCTAGCCTTATCTATGCTCCTTAAACATTGGTGTGATGCTAAGATGCTTGAAATCAAACCCTAACTTCTCAGTTCAGGATTAGCATTAAGAACATCTACCCTAGAAGATATTCTACCACAATCAAGCTTGAACAAAGCAAACAAACCTCAAACATAGCCCAGCCTAACCCATCCTCAAG
>NW_010931696.1:0-384 GCF_000633955.1 Camelina sativa | reverse complement strand
TATGGTGTTCTTAGAATAAATATATTAGGAAATTTTTATGAAACAAAAAATATATTTCATACATAAAGCTTCAAGAATCTGATTTTATCTCATACATAAATCCGATCATCTAAAGGAAAATCACTTGTGTTTCCTACTCTAGGTCTTGCCCTTACACTTCTTAATGCTGGGTTAGATGATCGCAAATATTCACCAGCTCTGCTACGATCTCTGCCAGTAGGTCGACCCATTCCATATTTAAGGGCTTGATTAGAAGGAATAGCTCCATCACTGAACCTCTTGGGAAAACCATCTGCTGCAGGGCCATTAGGTTTGTTGCAGAAGAAAGTTGCAATTACACCTCAATCTTGCGTAGTACAGGCGGTGGAAAAACACTTGACCAAG
>NW_010931695.1:0-384 GCF_000633955.1 Camelina sativa | reverse complement strand
ACGGTATTAGAGCTGCAAATCTAGTGATGAAATACTCTCAACACACGTTGCTGGCTGGAGAAGGAGCATCAGCCTTTGCAATCTCCATGGGTCTTCCTGGACCCATGAACCTAAGCTCCCCTGAATCCGTAAAGAAGTGGTCGGACTGGAAAGAGAATCGATGTCAGCCCAATTTCAGGAAGAACGTAGTCCCTGATAATGACTGTGGACCGTACAAGCCAAACAATGGTGCTATGACTGTTTCTGGAGAAAAACGCACTGAATCTTGCGAGATGGGAAAGATTGAGTATAGACCTCCTCTTGTTGGTCCTCACAATCACGATACCATATCGATGGCTGTCATTGACAAAGTAAGATGAGTTCAGTTACATTCTCTATACATTT
>NW_010931694.1:0-384 GCF_000633955.1 Camelina sativa | reverse complement strand
GTATGAGTCTAATCGGTTAATTGATGTCGAAGCAGTTTATAAAGGACGTATTATTCATTTATCTTTTGTATATGGAGATCCTGTGCCTCAAAAGAGGGATTTGGTTTGGGAAAGGCTGGTGCGGATTAGTACAACTCGCTCTACTCCTTGGTTTATAATTGGGGATTTAAATGAATTAACCGGTAATCATGAGAAACGTGGGGGAAAACTCAGACATGCCTCCTCTTTTCTCTCTTTTAATGGAATGATCCAGGACTGCGGTTTTGTGGAATTTCCCTATTTGGGAAATTGTTTGTCTTGGCGAGGTTGGCGAGATAAGAAACCTATTCGGTGTCGTCTGGATAGGGCTTTGGGCAATGCGGATTGGCATGATCTTTTTCCAGA
>NW_010931693.1:0-384 GCF_000633955.1 Camelina sativa | reverse complement strand
AACTCCAAGCTCGAGCACACAAACATGAACCCTAGAGTCTCCTCCGTACAAATGTGGATACCGTTCGATACAAGAATCAAAGTTTCTAGCTAAAACATTAGCCAATGAGCTGCTTAAAGCAAACCCTCCACCGCCAAAAGCCATGTCGTGTCCGAATATCGAGTTCTGAATATAAGTCTCTGAGTTCGATCCTATGTAATACCATGATGTGTGGTCGTATTTGGATAGCGTTCGAGCGAGGTTTTCTGGGATGAATATTGTGTCGTCGTCTCCAAACACGTACCATCTTACCTCTTCTGAGGAAGCGTTGAATAGCCTGACAGTTTCTAGAACGCACCGCGCAATTCGGATCGCGTTTCTGTCACCACCTCTCCAAGTGTACCT
>NW_010931692.1:0-384 GCF_000633955.1 Camelina sativa | reverse complement strand
AAGGATACATTCCTCTATCCATCTACTCACCTCATCCCTAACCCGGATTGTGCCGCCATTTGTTGTATCCAATCCANTTTCTTCTCTATAAACTTTCGAGATTACGACATCTTGTGTACTAATTGCGGACTTTGGTGGTTGGCGAAATCTATATGTGAAATCCTTTAGTTCTATAATCTCCAATGGCTGCTCTTTAAAGTTTATTTTTTTTTGTTTTAATGTGCTGTTGTATACGTCTGGTACGTACATGTGAACTTATATGAGCGGTGGTACGTACATCGATAATTTGTAGGGTATGTTATTAAATAAAACAGAACAATATGAACGGGACTAGTCAATGTGTACGTACACGTCACACACAATAGAACTGGTTTGGAACCGTGT
>NW_010931691.1:0-384 GCF_000633955.1 Camelina sativa | reverse complement strand
AAAAAAAAAAAAATCAGTTCTCTCTACCATTAAGGTTCGACATCAGTTTCTTTAGTGTCGGTCTTCAACTTTGTTTCTTATATTATTCCATAGATATATTTAGATTTGTACTAATAATTTTTAAAGTTATGATTGACATGCTCTAAAAATCTTCGGAAGACAGTTTTCAAACTCATTTCAAGCAATAATTTTGTTTTTTACGAACTAAAGTTATGCTAAAAACATTTTGGAGTTGTACCTATAGGCTACTAGCCTATAAATCAAAATATAATATATGGTTATTCTTCACTTTTCATCGAAGTAATAATTTTCTATAAATCAAAATATAATATATGGTTATTCATTTGCATGTTGAAAATTAGTAATAGTTAAAATAAAATCAAC
>NW_010931690.1:0-384 GCF_000633955.1 Camelina sativa | reverse complement strand
TTTTTTTTTAACACATTTATCTGACAAACGAAAGAAGAAGATGTGAGCGAAGAAGATGTGACAAACGACAGAGAAAGAAGAGACAACTCAAGCGAGAGAGAATAAAAAATTCGGGCGCTTGCAGCTCTTAATTCCCACCTGCACACGTCATTTCAACTTTATTTCTTGTGTATTTTTGTCATAACATCAATTACCAAATAAAACCATTTTTTACTCTTATCTTATCATTAAATTTGAATCTGTTTTAGGTAAAAACTCAAACCAATTCATAGTAGTGTTGAACCAAAAAAAATCAGTCAAGGTTCATGAATTAGTATTTTTTTAATTTTATGATTTTAAGTATTGTTAGTATTTTAAACATTTTTTTATCGAAGTTTTTTTTTT
>NW_010931689.1:0-384 GCF_000633955.1 Camelina sativa | reverse complement strand
TTCAAGCTGTTGTTGTAGGGTTGTGAAAGTAGAAGAGCTTCCAGGGTTCTTCCGCTTCCCGTTGATGTAACTTCCTAGGCTTCCAACTCCATAGTATGTTCCTCTATCATTTATGTAATTAGACTCCATACACAAAACAGAGAGAAAAAGTTATTATAATTACTTAACAATAAAAAACTTAATAGCTTATTAGAAAGAAGCAAATTACCTGAAGAAAGAGCTCATCCTCCTCCTCGTGAGATAACTTTNTGATCGACGTGAAGTACCATCTGAAGACTCATCATTATCCTGAGCAGCCAACTTAGCTTTCCTTCTTTTCTTATATGTCTCATGAACTGCTTGTGCTTTCTTATCCACAAAAGTACCATCTTTTTTGGTATGAGT
>NW_010931688.1:0-384 GCF_000633955.1 Camelina sativa | reverse complement strand
TGTATCCTCTTCCTTATGATTCTGTTCCCAATCTATAAACCAAACCCCAAACACAAAATTAAGTAACACTCCAAACCAAATAGCAAAACCCACACCATATAATACATAAGCCAAGCTCTAAGTTAGAGCCTAAACAGATACGAAGACAAAATCTCAAGTCAAAATCAAAACTTGAATCTTCTAAACCAATACAAATCAAACATTTCAGAACTGAAACAGATACCAAAGAGTCAAAATCAATTAAAACCCCTAATTCAACAATCAACACTAACTCTCAAGTATCAACAAGCCATGAATCAAAATACAAACGGATACACTAAAATTCAACAAATCAACGTATTACAAACCTGTTTGTTGACTTCAACACCAACGGCACGCTTGGTA
>NW_010931687.1:0-384 GCF_000633955.1 Camelina sativa | reverse complement strand
GCCGTTTGGTAGCTTCCAGTCAAAGGAATAGAGAAGAGAAGCAAGCATAAGAGACACTGTTTTCACAGCCAAAGGCAATCCCGGGCAAATTCTACGTCCGGCTCCAAATGGTGTAAACTCATAATCTCTACCTCTCAAATCGATTTCTTTCCCCAAAAACCTCTCTGGCTCAAACCGGGTCGGATTCTCCCACACGCTCGGGTCTCGTCCTATACCCCACACGTTTACTAGAACCTGAGTATCTTTAAGCACCATGAACCCAAGAATCTCCACATCGGATTCGGCTTTTCTCGGGACAAGAAACGGAGCACCCGGATGTAGCCGGAAAGTTTCCTTCACAACTGCTTGTAAATACGGCAGTTCTGAGATATCTGAGTCTTCAAC
>NW_010931686.1:0-384 GCF_000633955.1 Camelina sativa | reverse complement strand
TTGTACTAGATAAACATCCCCACAAAAATAAGTTACAAGACTACAAAAATAAGGTTAACTTTGACAAATATAGACACAAAATCATCCTTTTTCCTGAATTGGCTTTGGTGATTTATATTTAAATACACTCTTTATCCAAAAGTAAATTTACAAACACATATCTCTTTTTTTTTTTATTTTTTTTCTTTTTTTTTAAACACACAAACAAACATCTCTTCAGAGACCAACCTTCAGGATATAACCAAAACTGAATGGTTTCCTAGTATATAGATTTGATTACATATATAGCAGAACTGTACATATGTGCATTTTACATGTACACACTAGCTAAGCTAGTAGAGGTTGACTGGCAACTTACGTGGGAGATATGTTCCACGTTGACGC
>NW_010931685.1:0-384 GCF_000633955.1 Camelina sativa | reverse complement strand
TTCGATTTGATTGTCGTTAGGGTTTCCGCGATCTCCAATAATTGATATCCCCCGAATTGCTTCTTGAAAATTTTGGGGGTTTTTGTTTCTCCGTGTTTCAGTCGGGATAATTCAGGGGATGAAGTCGATCAAGCCTTTGCCTAAGGGTGTTCATCACTCCAAGCGTTCTGGAATTATGATGTTTGACATGACGAGGAAGGTCGTGGAGGAACTCGTGTTCAACAATCTCGATGCGACCAAGGTCCGCAATAATCAAATTAAGTCCTAATCGATCGATCTCTCCCCTTCTACTTCTGATCTGGTTCTTTGGATTTCTTTTGATCGATCTCTCTATTTTCAGGTTTCTATCTTCGTGGGTGTTGTTTCGTGCTCTGTCAAGGTTGT
>NW_010931684.1:0-384 GCF_000633955.1 Camelina sativa | reverse complement strand
TTTTTTTTCTTGACAACATAGGAACGATTGGGGCACATTTGGTGTACAGTTCATTAATCCAATCCAAGATACCAAATCATCCAACCATCTCTTTGTCATTTTTTCTAGTTAAGGCTCATCTCCTTAATTTCTTAGAGGGATCTAACCCAATCTTTAATAGGCTCCTGGACATGTTTATTTAAGAGTATACTTTGGTACATAAGTGATGATCAATTCAAGGTGAGAACCAGTTAGTTGGTTATATATCTCTCTCAAGTTATCTAGCTAATGCAATATGATCCTCAACTGACTATATTATAACGTGGTTCGGTTCGGTTTTCTACAAAATTAAATATTCTCACAATATACCGTAACAATTTCAGCAGACCGGAGTTTAAAAACGAA
>NW_010931683.1:0-384 GCF_000633955.1 Camelina sativa | reverse complement strand
GGAACAAATGTGAAATCAGCAGAAGGGAATTTGCAATTAGAGGAGGGATTGTTGCTTCTGGAGTTTCAGTCATGGGTACTTCTTCTGCTTCTCAGTCTCTTCCAGGTAAAAAAAGATCCTAGCTTTGGACTTTTTCTTCTCTTTTAGTTTTAAAAAATCTTATCTTTTTGTTTGAACGAAGTTGGATGATTCTCTTTAGGTAGTGAGAGGTTGGCTTTTAAGCCAGAAGGGTATAACTTTTGGGAATGGAGAGGTCACAAGATTCATTATGTGGTTCAAGGAGAAGGCTTACCTCTTGTTCTTATTCATGGATTTGGTGCTTCTGTCTTTCATTGGAGGTACCCTTCCTTAGTTTCACCTCCCAAGCTCTATATTGTCACTCTT
>NW_010931682.1:0-384 GCF_000633955.1 Camelina sativa | reverse complement strand
TGAGCAGTTTGAGGAGTTATCGGTAGAGCTGCCTCAGGTGTCCAATGAAGTGTTGGAAGCTGCTTTCCTGAGAGGACTTAAGAAGAATCTGCGTGATCCGGTCATACGTAGTAGTCCGGTGGATATGACAGCCATAGTGGATATGGCGAGACTGGTGGAGTTTCAAGAAAATGAGAGCAACGGATTACAAGGGCGTTCCTTCGCACGACCCTCGGGTAACAATACTTACTCTCCACAAGGGCAGTCCTATCGGAAACCAACAGAGGCACCACGAGGGACAAACAAAATCAACACAGGTAGCGGTTATAACCCATGTCGCCACTGTGGAGATCGTTGGTTCAGTGGTCACAAATGCAGACAACCGAGACTTAAGTGTGTGGAGGT
>NW_010931681.1:0-384 GCF_000633955.1 Camelina sativa | reverse complement strand
AACCTTCCAGTAATTCAGAATGTTGAACTCGCCAGTACGGGGGAACACTGGTTCAGACAAGTATTTGTCCAAATCCGATGCTGTGTTCAGGTTCTGAGAAGTTTCACGGAGAAACTTGTCGAATCCTTTCAATCTGTCTCTAGTGTCCATGGTTCTACCTAAGCCAGAGCCAGAGAAAGAAGAGTCTTCACCGACAATGGTTGAGCACATCGAATATGCATCAAGAAGCTCCTTGACACCATTCGACACTTCCTTGATGCGGTCCAGAGCCGTACTGCCATAGATCTTCGAGTAGTAATACTCTACCAACTTCATCTTGAATCGAGGATCCAATATGGCAGCGATGGCTAAAACAAGGCTGCATTTGTTCCAATACTCATCGAA
>NW_010931680.1:0-384 GCF_000633955.1 Camelina sativa | reverse complement strand
ATTCTGGCCCTAGAAATATTAACAAAGCTGTTTACTGCTTAGAATCATTGTTTTCTCGATTTTAGCCTTTTTTGGGACAAAATGAGTAAAAGTGGAGTCANTCTTATAATTACTCAAATGCATTGGATTGTTACATATTTTGACCATAGAAAGAGTAACATACCTGTTTGCTGCATCGAATCAATGTTTTCTCTCGGTTTTAGTCTGTTTTCTAGATTTAAGTCTGCTTTGGGATAAAACGGGTTTAACTGTTGTCTAAACACTCCAAATTCATCCCAAACTCTTATAATTAGTTAAATGCATTGGATTGCCATACATTCTGACCCTAGAACCAGTTACAAAGATGTTTACTGCTTTGAATCAACGTTTTCTCGGTTTTAGCCC
>NW_010931679.1:0-384 GCF_000633955.1 Camelina sativa | reverse complement strand
GTTAATCCTGCAAAAGCATTATTCAAGAAGCTGAGCTTAGTGGGAGGAAATTGAGATTTTGGTTCACAAAGAACTCTCGTTTGGCCACCGTCTAATTGGTTTCTCTAACAAAAACATCGTAATTGCTCTCCCTCTCTCTACCAATCCAAACTCTATGCCACACATTACAATGCAAAGAATATATGCTATAAATTCTCCTCCTATATGTGCTGACAACTAAATAAAATTACGTTATATAGATTTTCGGGTTCAGAGCTAACGTTTATAAGATTTAGTTTTATGTTTAGATTTAGGGTTTAATATAGACCAGTGAAAATCGTGATGGAAAACAAAACATCAATAGAGATTTCAAAAAATTTAAGTGGGTTCAGACGATTTTGTCTT
>NW_010931678.1:0-385 GCF_000633955.1 Camelina sativa | reverse complement strand
AATCTGCTTACTGCTTCGAATCAATGTTTCTCGCTTTTAGCCTGTTTCCTANTAAGCCTGTTTAGGGATAAAACAGGTTTAAGTGTTGTCTAAACACTCCAAATTCATCCCAAACTCTTACAATTAGTCAAATGCATTGGATTGACACACATTCTGACCCTACAAACAGTAACAAAGCTGTTTACTACTTCAAATCAATGTTTTCTCGGTTTTACCCTGTTTCGGGACAAAATGGGTATAATTGTTGTCTAAACACTTCAAATTCAACCCGACCTCTTATAATTAGTCAAATTGATTGGATTGTTACATATTTTGACCCTGGAAACAATAACAAAGCAGTTTCCTGCTTCGAATCAATGTTTTCTCGGTTTAAGCCTGTTTTGGG
>NW_010931677.1:0-385 GCF_000633955.1 Camelina sativa | reverse complement strand
AGAGCTTTAAAAGCTCCTGTCAGGTTGTTTCGTTCTAAAACTCTCTCTTTTCGTTTAAAGTTTCTATCTTGTCCAGTTTGTTCCGTTTTGCTATTTTGGTTTACTTTGGTGCATGTTTGGTGTTGTTCATCGTTTGTCTAGGTTGTTAGCGGTTCATATTGTTCATCCTGTTTGTCTTAGTGTTCGTCTGTGTTCTTGCTAGATGGTCAAATCAATTCTTTTAAACCTTTCCGAAAGTCCCTGAAACTGGGGTGTATCACATCAATCGATGCAGACGCGCGGAATATCACCGACAATAATCCCTCTCGACTTCTCTCGGCTCCAACCATCGCCACAATGTCCGTGATGCCCAAAACCGCCCTCAACATGCCACAACCACCACCAC
>NW_010931676.1:0-385 GCF_000633955.1 Camelina sativa | reverse complement strand
ATAAGTAATGTACAGGGACAAGCTGCCAATTACCTATCAAGAGACAAAGTAACTCTAACATCTGGATCAGCATCAGGATTACGCTTTATATGGTCACTAAGAGCCCATCCAATGATCTTTTCTGCACCTGATGCAGATATCCAAAGTCAACTTTTTCGAAAAGCATTCCATTGTCAACTCTGGTCATCATGCCGAACAAAGGGAGAGCCATACTGTCTCTTTGAAGTGTAAGATCCTTTATGCACAGCGTCTCAATGCCTTCACACTCTATACCAAATCGTCCCAACACCTAAATCGAGATGCAATTATAAAGTCTTATTAAAGCTTCTGTAATGCCCCTGTTTTAAAACAGGAAATGGAATTGTGCCATGTGAAAAGCAGATAA
>NW_010931675.1:0-385 GCF_000633955.1 Camelina sativa | reverse complement strand
ATGCCTAAGATTGAAGCTGCAAATGTTTATGTTACTTGTAGTCATACCGAGCAGATTCTTTCGTCTCTTACTTCAGTCGAGCAACTTGGCTTATGTTTAGCGACATCAAAGGTAACCAAGTCTTAGTTCTTCTCTAGACTTGTTTAAATGTTTTTTTTTTTTATTCATCATTAGTATACTAAACTTGAATTTCTTTAAACCTATATGTTATGTAGAATGTGTATCCTGAAGGAAAAATATTTAGTCGACTTGTACGATTGCATCTATGCACATGTGAGCCAGAGTGGTTGAATCTGCTAATGCGTCTGCTCAGAGATTCCCCTAAACTAAGAATCCTCAGACTAGAACAAGTATATTTACTCTTCAAGTTAACCTAATTGATTCC
>NW_010931674.1:0-385 GCF_000633955.1 Camelina sativa | reverse complement strand
TGTTGGCGTTGCTTCCCTGAGTTGAACTTCAGACGGTAGGTGGTAACATTCGCAGAGATGGGACCAGTGGAAGAGGAAGACATGGAGAGGGACAAAAGTTTAGCTTCTTTGCTGATGAGTTTTTCATGAACCTCGATAATGGATGGAGGAGTTTCACGACCTTCGACCTGATCAATCACAGATCTGTAGTCTTCTGGTAAGCCACCAAGGATGAGGTCGAGCTGTTCTTCATGAGCAAGAGGCTTGCCAAGAAGAGCGAGTTGGTCAAATCTCGTTGTGAGAGACTGCATATACTCATCAACGGTCTTCTCACCTTTGGAGGCATGTTTGAGTTGCAGGCGGAGCTGTTGGATGTGGCCCCAGCTTGGATTTGCGTAGGTAGAGG
>NW_010931673.1:0-385 GCF_000633955.1 Camelina sativa | reverse complement strand
CCAAAACAACTCTATCGCTGCTTCTGCATCTTTCTCCACCAACTGAAACCAAACCAAAAAAACATCAATCCAAAATTTTTTTAAAAAATCAGTTTCCTCAGCCAGAGCAAATATAGTATATAAATCAAAAATCGTTTTGGTTTGTTCTTTTACCTGAACATGTTTGGCTCGGACATAAGGACTGTCTCCATGAGGTAGCTTATGGACAACGTTGTACGCTGCCGACGACGAGTCTACTCCTCCTCTCCTCTGAATCATGGTCATCATCATAATCAACTCTAAATGAAGAAACCTACTTTTTCTCTCTTTCTAGGGGGTGTGGGTTGTGTGAGGAAATAAGTTATATTGTGGAAGAAGAAGACGGAACCTGGACGGGTTATAGTCT
>NW_010931672.1:0-385 GCF_000633955.1 Camelina sativa | reverse complement strand
CTCATTGCCAAGAAAGAAACGCTAGATGAAGATGAAAAAGCTCTAAAAAAAAAGCTAATGGCTGAACTGTTTTAGCTTTAGGGTTTATGCTTGTTTAATTTTAGTTTTATATGATGTTTTTAATGAATCGGCTTATATTTATTTGATGTTTATGTATTTCCAGAAACTTTAATGAATGTTTTTAATGAATGTTTTCAGAAATTTTAGTTTCATATGATGTTTTTAATGAATCGGGTTATATATGTTTATGTATTTTCAGAAACTTTAATGAATGTCGAATGTTTGGTTTGTTTTGGTTTCAGGTTGTGGAAGACATGTTCTCTGACTATGACGAGGGAATAAACAGCCCCTTAAACTATAGTTCCGATACAGAAGATGAGGCTGA
>NW_010931671.1:0-385 GCF_000633955.1 Camelina sativa | reverse complement strand
AGCAGCAAATTAAAAATACAATATCGTAAACCATCTCAAAACAAAAACAAAAAATCTTATTATCTTTTTTATCCTTTTAAACAACAAAAAAATATATATAAATGCAACAATCCCCTTTATAATAAAACGGAAGTATACAATATTGTTTTGTAAACTATATAATTTTAATAAGTTGGTTACAAATATGTTATAGATTAATTGATAGATTAATTGGTTACAAATTAAATAGTGGGTGCAACTTTAATTTATTTCCGAAAATCTTAAAAAGAAAATTCTAAAAAATCATTTGATATCGTCTAAATTACCATATTAATTTTTCTTTATTATATTATTTATTTATATTAAAATCTTTTGATATCTAACTTAACATATTAATTTATTAATT
>NW_010931670.1:0-385 GCF_000633955.1 Camelina sativa | reverse complement strand
CATCTTCTTCTCTTTGTTGCCCAGTTTCTAGACGTATCATCAGACGTCCCAGCGTTGGCTGAGTGCGTCCGTCTCCAGTCTCATGTCCCTGAGGGTTATGAGTTGCTCATCGAGTCCATGGCCGCTACTTCTTAGTTTTTCGTCTTTTATCTCTCTTTCTGTATGCCTTGCTCGAGTATCGATCTTGTCAAACGTTAGCACTTTTGAGTGAGTGCCTTCGTTCGTAGACCAGACAAGCTTACAAGAGTTTGGCACTTCCTTAGTTTTTTTACAAGTCTGTGTGTTCATATTCTATCCTTCAGATTTTTGTGTACAAGTTTTACTTATTTCTTTAAATTATCTTTTTTTATACGCAATATAAAATGAAGAAAATTTGAAGGAGAAA
>NW_010931669.1:0-385 GCF_000633955.1 Camelina sativa | reverse complement strand
GATGTTAAGAATAATTCTCGCGTTGGTTCAAATCAGAGAGAGATATAGGGACCATTTGGCATTTTCTTCCCGTGAATTATTTGATCGATCGTCCTTTATAGTAGTAATATGTTAGTCCTCATGAACAAATTCTCATCAAGAGGGATTTTTAAATAATACTTCTTTTTCTATGTCATTTTTTTAAAATACTGTTTAATGTTGTTTATTTTCAAAAATACCATTTTCTATGTATAAAAGAAATAAAGTATAAGCCATAAACTCCAAATACTAAACCCTAACCCCTCAAAGCTATATTCTAAATGTAAAATAGAGAACCTAAACTTTAAAAAAAAATTAAGAAAAATTCTAAAAATTAATTTAACATATTGTAATTATGTAAAAGAGG
>NW_010931668.1:0-385 GCF_000633955.1 Camelina sativa | reverse complement strand
TTAATTATATTTAATATTAGGTATTAATTTTAATATTCTATCTTTTCTAATTTATTTGATTAATTAACTATTAGAAAGCCATAATCAATTTTATTTTATTACATTAATTGATTCTTAAACCGAATTAAAACCAAATCAAACATAAACCGACTCAAACACAAACCAAACCAAACTAAGTTCGGTTTAATTTAATTAGAGTTTTACCAAAATCGAACAAACCAAACCAAACCGAATCCAAACCGAACCTGAACCCGAACTTAAACCGAAATTTCCATCCCTAGAAAAGGAAATTACACCACCGATTTAAACGTAGAAACCAAAAGGGAGATTTCTCTCTTTTCTCTCTCTCAAATCTTTCAGAGAGAGAAAGCTTTCGTTCTCATTT
>NW_010931667.1:0-385 GCF_000633955.1 Camelina sativa | reverse complement strand
ACCACGGTTTTGCTGCTCTACTACTACCTTGGAGTTGTAGTTTCGGTTATAGTCTTGTGATCCATTTGATGGACCAGGATATCTTGGACCGTTGCTAAACGTTCCCTGTGAGCTATTGTTATACTTTCCATAGTAGTAATAGCTCGAGTCATCATCATAAGCTCTCCTGTGAGAAGAGGGACCCGGTGCTCTTGGTCTATTGACTCCACCATAATAATGATTACCCGGTACATTTCGGTAGTATCCATTTGGGTCAATTAATCCTGAAGCCGAACCAGTAGAGGATTTCATGTTAAGGGTGTTTTTGATCAGACGATGAGCTGCTTCTCCCAGCGAAGGTCCGGCTATAGCTCCAGCCACTTGAGGCCTGCACAGTAGATATATC
>NW_010931666.1:0-385 GCF_000633955.1 Camelina sativa | reverse complement strand
TGCATAATGCTAATGCTCTAGTATATGTTGTTCCAATCAAGGCCTATATGGTCCACTATGTAAGATAATATTAGAGTTAAACAGTAATGGTGTTATTAGATAACCTATGTAATATAATATTAGTTCTAATCAACGTCAATGCATATAGTCAACTTATCAAATATGTTGTTACATATGATGATATCATAATTAGTAGCTGCTATCATTTTAGTTATTGTGCAACATGTTTTTTACGTCGCTATCTTTACAGGTGTACCCAATGGCATCGTATGCGGCGTGCATGGTCCACCTAAAGAGGAATATCATTGCGATTTTCAAATCAGAGACTTTAGGAGCATTGGTGTCGAGCGCAGCAAGAGTTTACAGACTAGCTGATTTCAACAAA
>NW_010931665.1:0-385 GCF_000633955.1 Camelina sativa | reverse complement strand
ATTGCATGATCTATGTGTGGAATTGAGATGATAGGTCAGTGTTGTTTCACTTATTGTTCTGCAGCTTTGCTAGATGTTAGATATGAATTTTGATCTAATATTTGCTTTCACTTATTGTTCTGCAGCTTTGGAAGTCACATATCGTTTCAACGATTTTGCATCCCCTGTACTGGTGAGTGAACGTTATGTTATCCTTACCATTTCAGAAGCAGTTGTGTTGTGGGGTTTTATTTGTTCCGTTATAAAAATTATATCCAATGTCACCATGTAGTTTGATTCTCAGTTTGTTCTCTTAATACCTTTTTTTTTTGTTGATTTGTAGACTAATAGCGATTTTGTTGGTCCAGAGCCAACAACAGATCGGTTTGTGGTTGCAATGGTATGA
>NW_010931664.1:0-385 GCF_000633955.1 Camelina sativa | reverse complement strand
ACAGGTTGAGACATTTGGCGCTATGGCAAAGACTGAGAAAATTGCTTTTATCCTTGAACAAGTAAGGACTTTATTCATTAGTCATTACGTTTCAGTTTATATTTACTGGTATTTTCTTGTGGTGCTAACAACTTTTGGGTAATTTTTAAAGGTTCGCTTGTGCTTGGATCGTCAAGATTTTGTTCGTGCACAAATCTTATCTAGGAAGATCAATCCTAGAGTTTTTGACGCAGATACAAAAAAGGATAAGAAGAAACCTAAGGAAGGTGAGAACATGGTAGAGGAGGCTCCTGCTGATATACCCACTTTGTTGGAGCTTAAGCGAATTTACTATGAGCTAATGATTCGGTAAGGCTTTCTATCAAATTGTTCGTGATTTTTATTT
>NW_010931663.1:0-385 GCF_000633955.1 Camelina sativa | reverse complement strand
TGATTCCGCTTTAGAGGAATGGATCGTCGATCAGATGCATACTGTAAATTACTTTTTCCCTTATCGTAGAGTATTGTTGGTATCTGATTTAGTTTAAATTAAGATTCTTTTCTAGCTCAGTTCAAGAGTTGGTGTTTGTTAGGTGAGACCTGTGGTGGAAACTGGCTATGAGAATCTTCTACTTGTTAGGCTGTTATTGGAGACGAAGATACCCTCTATTCGAAAGTCTACAGTGAGTGAATCAGAACTGTCTTCATTGAACTTAGCTTGGATTAAGAGATTAGATTTGTATTGTAGATGATGCATTGCACTTGTTTATTAAGGTTGCTGAGGGGTTGACTGTTGATGGGATATTGGAGAGCTGGGCAAAGATTAAGCCTGTAAT
>NW_010931662.1:0-385 GCF_000633955.1 Camelina sativa | reverse complement strand
GATGGGCAGGTAGTTCAAGGACTTGCACTTTAAGATGACTCATGTGTTGGTTCAAAAAACTAAAATATTCAATTTCCGTGTCCTGTAAAATATGGTTCTTTCACATGGCAGTTTAAATTGGAAACTTACTTTTGAATCTTAATTGTCGTATCAATCTTGCAGAAAACCAAAGAAAGAAAGTGGTTCAAGAAGGTTGATCAAGACTGGAAAATACTTCAGAACAATCTTCCGGGTAAGAATGTCTAGCTGTACAGTTAAAACGTTCAGCAGTATCTCATCATGGTAGCATCTTATCTAAAAAAAGTGATTTAACTTTGGCAGATGGAATCTTTGTTCGTGCTTACGAAGATAGAATGGATCTCTTGAGGGCCGTAATAGTCGGGGC
>NW_010931661.1:0-385 GCF_000633955.1 Camelina sativa | reverse complement strand
AGGGAAGCGGCTATGGCCTCCTTGAGTGGTACCTTGCAGTACAAGCAAGGTACCATCCCAGCCGCCATTTTCAAAACACCAGTAAAAGCAATTAAGAAGATGTTGTACATGATGTCATCGTACTCGTAGATGATCTTCATCACGTCGCATCTCATTGTACTGAATGCGATTGAGATTGGTATAAGAACGTTCATTGTAAGAGCCTCATACTTTGCTTCCAAGGCGGATCCTATAGGTGGACCTTCTGGTATGATGATGCCCATAAAGAATGGTCCCAAAAGGTATTTCATATTGAAGAATGAGGAGTAGACGGCGGAAGCAATTACGCTCAAAACCGCACCATGTACATACACATCTGCCACAGGTTTGCCTTCTGGTGTGCGTT
>NW_010931660.1:0-385 GCF_000633955.1 Camelina sativa | reverse complement strand
GAGTTAATGAGGACACCTTGCAAAGGATCAAGCCTCTCGTAGCAGGAATCACAGACCCTCTGAGGATTCCTTTCCCGAAAGCGACTAGGCATTAAACACCTCCCTTTGGAACAGTTCCTACAAAATATCCCTCCGCAGAACCGACAGTGATGTCTACCGCAGGTGATTGCAGTAAAAGGAGAAGAACAGTGCATACAAGTAGTAGTCGAACTATCAGGGAGCCACTCAGGAGGTTCGGCTTCAAGCAACTCCTTGTAAACACTATAATTGATCCCACTAGGTTCAAGAAGAGGGGGAGCACTCGGTATGTAAACAGAGGAATGAAGGTAAGTATCTCCGTTCTTGCCAGAGCCAAGGAAGGAAACATTCGAAGAAGGGATATTCT
>NW_010931659.1:0-385 GCF_000633955.1 Camelina sativa | reverse complement strand
TAGAATGTGATGAAGTGAGAATGGTAGGGGTTTTGGGTCCTGCGGGTATTGGTAAGACGACCATCGTTAGAGCCTTATATGAAACACTTTGTAGTAACTTCACTCATACTGCATTTATGGTGAGTATAAAAGGAGTCTATACAGTACAGAACCGCGACAACTTTGCACTCATGTTGCAGTTACAGGAACAACTTTTATCTCAAACCTTAAATCAAAAGGATTTGAAGATACGTCACTTAGGTGTGGCACGGGAAAGGTTGAAAGATAAGAAAGTGCTTGTCGTTCTTGATGATGTTGATCGGTTAGTACAGTTAGATGCTATGGCGAAAGAACCTAAATGGTTTGGTAATGGAAGTCGGATTATCATAACAACACAAGACCACAA
>NW_010931658.1:0-385 GCF_000633955.1 Camelina sativa | reverse complement strand
TGATATTGAAGTCACAATAGCTGCGGGCGAAATAAGAAGGGGTAAGTCATGCGCACATAGACGCTCTAGTGGGGGCTATCTGTGGGCACAATTTCCTCTTTCTGGAGAGAGAATTTTAGTCCTTTTGTGTTGGTTATTATTTTTTATTTACCATTATATTTGTTCTGCAAAATTTGGTTTTTTGTCTTGGATGATGTTCACTTTAAAATTATTTTGGTTCCACGTATTTCATTTATAAGACTTTAAGAAGTAAAGGTTGTTGGATGAATCATTGGATTGTATGAATGAATGTGGACATAATGTGGTTGAGAGGGTCGTGGCATGTGAACCATCTTAAGTCTTAACATTATTTACGTAGTGACTTGATAATGGGGCACGTGGTTGT
>NW_010931657.1:0-385 GCF_000633955.1 Camelina sativa | reverse complement strand
AACCATGCTCTGATACCACTCTTGTAACACCCCTGACCCGTTCTAGGCCAAGAACAGACCAAGAGCATCACGTATAGGACGCCCGCAGCCGGCCGACCGAGGTTCCCGGAACACATCCGATCGCCCAAGCCGTCCAACTGCAGATGCCCGTTCCTTGCGANCGGAACACATCCGATCGCCCAAGCCGTCCAACTGCAGATGCCCGTTCCTCACGAATCATGGCCTAAGGCTTTGCAACCCGTACCGCGACGCGCGAGTTGTGATTAGTCCGGACTAGACTAATAAATATCATTGGGAGACACGGGGTTTTAAGAAAACATCGTTTTATTGATAATGTTAAATCGAGTAATACATAATATATACACAAAACTATATCTTACAAAGG
>NW_010931656.1:0-385 GCF_000633955.1 Camelina sativa | reverse complement strand
GGCTGGTGAGAAGTGACGAGAGCGTAATGGGCGGAAAGGAGAACGTGTCACATTTTCCTTGTTATTCGTCGATTCTAATACGCATCATCACTCTTCCCCCATTCTCTTCGTTTATAAAACATGTCGTAGAGTTTTTATCATTTTTGACGTCAATAAAATGGGAGATGGTTTCATGTGATCCATGTATTATCTATATGTTTAGGCAAAAATTGTAATATATTAGTATCCTCTCTAAGCTACAAAGTTTTACCTAATCAAACTTCACTAGTGTTGTTTCAATTTCAAACCCATTCTTCTTTTAGTGACGCAAATATGATTGTTCCAAATGTATTTTGTTTTTCACATAAACATTAGACAAAAACGAAATAGAGACACGAAAAAAAAA
>NW_010931655.1:237-385 GCF_000633955.1 Camelina sativa | reverse complement strand
GCAGCAGTAGGATCTACACCTCCTGAAAACTGCTCAGTACGCAACCGCCCCATCTCTGTCAACATGGTGAGATATCGACCATGGACCCCCACATCCGCAGCCACTGGCTGCCGTTCCTCCGCCACCACTGGTGGCACTACCCGAGCCT
>NW_010931655.1:0-156 GCF_000633955.1 Camelina sativa | reverse complement strand
CTCCCACACCCGGGACCCTAGCATCACCGACCACTGGAGCATCAACACCGCCCCCTCCGGCCACACTCACAGAATCCCCCGGAACACCTTGCGACTCGCCAACACCCTTAGCTGTCACACTCTGGTCCTCGGTCTCACTAACCACTGGGGCTCTCC
>NW_010931654.1:0-385 GCF_000633955.1 Camelina sativa | reverse complement strand
TGTTCTGGTTAATTTCTGTTTTTAGTTAGTGTTTTGTCTGTTGATGTTGTGGCTAATTATCCTGGTTAATCTCCTCTTAACTGGGAACTAATACTTTGTTTGTAACTTTGTATTAGTCTATGTATTAGCTAAGCTATTGTCTGACCTTTTTCTTGTTAGCAATGTATGTCCGCAAGTTGAAACATTTTTACTTAAAAGTGACGAGATCTTTCATCTTTCTTTATTCAGCTTTTTTACCCATAACAATTTTTGGGGCTTATTGTTTCGTGGGTCTTACAAGATTTAAGCCCGAACAATAAACAAACTCTCTAGTTCTCCCGATAGAAAAGGGCCGTTGAGTGATTGGTGCCTTGATTTTGGGGATTCTCGAATTTAGTATTTACTA
>NW_010931653.1:0-385 GCF_000633955.1 Camelina sativa | reverse complement strand
TTAAAGAGAACAAGACGAGAAGAAATGTGATGTGACCGAGCTCAGATTTTGTCTCTAGCAGTGGAAGTGTCAAATTTGTTCGCCACTACCCAAACTTACATATCTCTCTACACCCAAACTTGGCTTTTCTACTCTTAACTCTTAACAAAAGTTTTGTTCTATTCTTTCATATCGGATAATAAGAATACTAAAAAGTTTTGTCGAATCATTTACTATAAAAGACTAGAATAATTCATCATACAACTCTATAACCATACATATATTGACGTGGAGTTTCAAGATATCGGCTTTGATTGGTGACAGAAACAAAGTTTTATTATTTGTACAGTTTTGATTTATTACTAATCACAAAAACTTTACCAAAAACTTTATTAAAAGCTTTACT
>NW_010931652.1:0-385 GCF_000633955.1 Camelina sativa | reverse complement strand
TCTCAATTGAATCATGTGGTCAATGAGCACCATTCCTAGATCAGTCTTCACTGTGCTCCCAAGAATGATGGCACCATTCCTTAGGACTGNTTATCCTTGAGCTCTTGGAGTTGGAGGATGAGTAGAGCTTGTTGTCTCCAATGGTTTCCCACACAGCATACAACTCTTCTCTTGGAACCATCAAACTCCTATTGCTCCCAACCTCAAAACCAAACACATTGGCTATCTTTTTCATTGAAAGCTCATGCTTCTTTCCTTTGATAGTGAAGGAAATGTGGCCAGCTCCAACCTCAGGGTCTTTCCTTGCATATGTGTGCAGCTTGACAGTGGCAAGGAACCAGTGGCAAGGAACTCACAACTCTCCTCTTTGTAGCCCTCCATGCAA
>NW_010931651.1:0-385 GCF_000633955.1 Camelina sativa | reverse complement strand
AAATAGATAATTTCATAATTCTATCTAGTTGAGAGACTCAAAACCTAAAATTACAATATATGGCACTTGACTCGGTGTTTTTAAAACCGATTCTATACGAGATTCAGTCTTACTTTGTCTACTGTTATTTTAAATTCAAATATTTTGTCATTTTAAATGCAATTGTAAATTATAATCCAATTATTGATTTTTCTCGTTTGATCCGAATCCAACTTTCGTTTTAAGAATATAGAGAAAACATAATCTATACAACTGTGTTAAAACTGACTTTAATTCTCGAATCATGCTTTTTTTATTCTGTTCGTTTAGGATCGATTTACTTAAATCCGCGTTAAGCATCCCGAATATAATATTTCTTAGACAAGTCTATAATTCCTTGAATATA
>NW_010931650.1:0-385 GCF_000633955.1 Camelina sativa | reverse complement strand
TCATTTATCAACCTATCACTTTTCAACAGGTATATGTGATCTTAATTTCAGTTCTTTGTTGTATTGTATAGCATACTGCAGATTACCTTTGTTTCTGCATATTTAATCTGAACTCTTCTTCAGTCTTCTTCTTCGTCGTGAATGTTGCACATTTTCAAATGGGGAATATGTGAAATCTGGGATTTCAGAATTGGAGAAGTGGATAGCCAATGTAAAGGAGGAGGTACACCATGTTATACACCCGTTGGTTGCTTCATAGATGGATGCTATCTGTGTTCTAAAATTTTGTGAATGCAGTTTGCAGGAACATCTTGGCATGAGTTAAATTACATAAGACAAGCTGTTGGATTCTTGGTAAAACTCATCTTCTTCTCTGATAAAAAAA
>NW_010931649.1:0-385 GCF_000633955.1 Camelina sativa | reverse complement strand
CAACAGAGTAATCAATATGAATTCAATGGTCAAAACGTGAATGAAAGAATGTCATCTGTATTTAAGGGGAAGACATTTTGTTTCTCGCATTCTTTTCCTGAAGATCGGGTATGTGGTTATTCGAAGAATCAGGTTTCCTTGTCTTCCACTAGTTTCTTGTCTGAGAATACATCTTCGAGGTCTATTCATTGATGTCTTACAAAATTGTGCAGCGACCTGAAATCGTGGAATGGGTGAATCAAGGTGGAGGAGAAGTGGTGGTAAATGATCCTATGATAAATAACGCAGATTTTACTATTGAATCCCATGGTGGGTTCCGAAGTGCCGGGACTACCCATATTAGCTATGTCTCAAGTCATTGGGTTCGATCTTGTTTAGAGGTATT
>NW_010931648.1:0-385 GCF_000633955.1 Camelina sativa | reverse complement strand
CTTATAAGAAAGAATATATTAATTATTTAACTTAACTTAACTTAAAAAATTTGATCTAAAACAAAGGGCACACTTTTTTTTGGGAAAACTATGAAAAAGAATTTTAAAAAAATAATCNTAAAAACAAAATCAATGGTCAGGAAATATAGAAAAAATAATATGCAAGCCGTTACAAAAAGTGGCATGTGATCTATGTAGCATATCTCATAAGGTGGAGCTACAATTTTATAACATGATATAAAATATATATAACAAATATAACATATATATATATATATATATCTATATATAATCAAATGCTTTTAACCCAAAACATTGGAATTTGTTCAAACAAAAAGAAAAAAACCCAAAACATTGGCAAAAACAACATATTTAAAGTACACTA
>NW_010931647.1:0-385 GCF_000633955.1 Camelina sativa | reverse complement strand
TTACTATTCAAACTCTTTATTTTGGGACAGCATCTTTACAAGGGAGAATCAAACCAAAGAGTCAGTACCCGCTTTGTTGCTACTAAACAAGGACACATAATATTGAAAGAATTATCTAAGCTTGTTTTATTATCACGAGATTATGTACATCTAAAATGGTTTGTGAGAAGGTTTAAAAGCTTCATGTACACCAGCGATGTACATCAACATGAGCCCTACTTTGGTAGCTACTACCAAAGACTAACAAATTGAAAGAAAAAAAAAAAAAAAAGATGGCTGACCAGTTAAGAGGACACCCTATGTACAGCGGAGACATCATACAATTACTACTACAACACTTTTTGAGTTTTGAGAATGAGAGCTCTTGAAAACTTAATGCCTCATT
>NW_010931646.1:0-385 GCF_000633955.1 Camelina sativa | reverse complement strand
CTTACCGATTCGTCTGAGATAGGAATCATTGTAGCGGTCAAAAATGGAGTGTGTGGGGTTACCACCCTTCTCAACATCCTGGGGAAGTTTCCTGAAGAAATCAACAGTGAGGTAACTGCACTCCATGTCAACCAGCTGTAGTGTTGCTTTCTTGCTTCCTTCCCGCATTTTATCCAGCGACTCAATGGCCGCGTTTGTCACCTCCACTCTCAGAGCTGGGTATTGCTTTAGCTCCTGCACATGTTCAAACCGTCTATAACAGTGTACAAGAGTACTAAGTTGTTGGAGATATATATAGAAAAGAACGTACCACAGTCTCATTCACAGACTTGTGAACCAGATCCTTCAGGATGGCATGAACCTAATATTTAAACCATAGGAAAAT
>NW_010931645.1:0-385 GCF_000633955.1 Camelina sativa | reverse complement strand
AAATGGTTAACTGTCTAACTAAGTTGAGAAATATCAACCTCATCAGGAATCTTGAAGGTATCCGCAGCACCAAATTTTCTAAATTCCTCGCCTTCAGCCACTGATTCGTCTTCATAATCATCATACTCTTCCGCACCATCCTGATGGCGGGGTGTTAAAGGGTCAAACACGCTTCTGGACCGGCAGTCATGAGTTGCAAGCATGTTCACTTGGCCAAGATGTGAAATCTCTACCATCACAGTTTCATCATCCAGTGGCAGTGGCTGTTTCCAGGGCTCCCCATCCATCCTCATGAATGTATGGTCGGTTGCACCTTTGTGAAATTCGAAGCGAATGCGATTTGCCTAGCCACAGAAGTTATCATTTGTATGAACTCAATCATCAT
>NW_010931644.1:0-385 GCF_000633955.1 Camelina sativa | reverse complement strand
AATAATTTCATTTCCAAGTTCAAGTATTTCTACCTATATCAAAAACTGATCAAAATACAACGTAAAGCTATTTCTTTCTAGTTTGAGTTATATTCAAATGAACAGTAACAATAACAGGTATAATCCTTACTTTCTTAGGTATACTTTTCTCTCTTTCATGCTTTGCTTCTCAAACTATAACATGAGAAAAGATGTTTCAGGTTTCTTGGGTGGATGCATGTTTTCTCTCATAGTGGCTCTTTGTTGCTATCATACGCACACGAAACAATTTACAAGATGATGGTCAAAAACAATACATGAATACAATGTTCCCTCTTTATAGGCAAGCTTTATGCTTAAATAATTCTTTTTTTGCAGTTAATTAAATTACTTAGTATGTATTCCT
>NW_010931643.1:0-385 GCF_000633955.1 Camelina sativa | reverse complement strand
CTGCCTCCTAAACTCTTTGTTGTAATGTAATGTAAGCTTTTTTTTTTCTTTCAGACTCTTTGATCAGACTATTATTGGGTTCTGTAACTCAGCTTTCTATTTGTTACTTAGCTTCTTCTTCCATTCACCTTTGTTCCTCTTTACCACTTCAGTTTGTTTATCTATGGCTTTGTTTTCTCAAGCTTAGTGTTGAATTCAGTCAGGTCCATCTTTTATAAATAAAACTGATATATAAGTTTTACATATGCAAATTAAATTAAGGTAATGTTAGAAGATAGAAAACAAATTGTTACATTAATAATAATTAAAGAGAAAAGAGGTGTAATACTTATTCACTCAAAAACACAGTTGCATTAGACTTTAACCATACTACAAACAGATTACC
>NW_010931642.1:0-385 GCF_000633955.1 Camelina sativa | reverse complement strand
AAATTTTGACGTTTAAAGGCAATTTGGATGTTTTTTTGTGATCCCGACTCAATTAGTTGTGTATACAAAACTATGTTTGGAACGATTACGCTTGTTTTTCGAAGTTGGAAGCACGTCCAAGGTAACCAAACCGGTGCAAATATCAAGTGGGACCCACAGTGAATGATCCCTTGAGTTTTCGAAAAAGGATATATATGATTGAATGGTATATACAAACGGATGCGATCATACCAGCACTAATGCANAAGTCAAGCATGCTTGGGCGAGAGTAGTACTAGGACGGGTGACCTCCCAGGAAGTCCTCATGTTGCATCCCTCCCTCTTTTTTTTCTTTTTATTTTTTTTTCTCTCGCAAGACTCTATAGTGCAAGCAGAACGTTGTAAC
>NW_010931641.1:0-385 GCF_000633955.1 Camelina sativa | reverse complement strand
AAGATAGCTATTGTAAATCTGCTTCAACACAGATCAATTATCTCTCTAATCGGAAATGTTCAGAGATCATCATTCATATTAGAGAAGGTTAGTTAACTCTCTGGTTTGGTTTGTATCATTAAAAATTTTGGTCTACTTAGTGACTTGCCAATTGATCAACAAACAGGGCTTCCGGGTTCTGCGAACCAATGGAATTAATGTCCAGATGATCTCCCAAGGTGCATCTAAGGTCAAACCTCTTTCAACTTCTTTGCCTATATATGATTCTATACAAAAGGTTTAAAGGATGTAATTTTTACCTCTCGAAATACACACTCGTCTGAATATTTGATGATATCATCAGGTAAACATCTCATTGATAGTGAATGATGATGAGGCGGAGCAT
>NW_010931640.1:0-385 GCF_000633955.1 Camelina sativa | reverse complement strand
ACCTTATATATGTTATCATTTCAAGTGTAACCACCTTACACCTTTTTCTTTATTGTTATAAAAATATTTGCAGGTTCGAAAAGCTAAACTTGAGAACCAAAGTAGGACACGGCGTCATTCTTGGAACTTTGATAAGCTTAGTAGGAGCTTTACTTCTTACTATGTATGAAGGCATCCCATTAACACACTCTCAACCACAAGCAACGGTGTCAAACAACCACACAGGGCATGAGAACTGGATCAAAGGTTGTTTATTTTTGTTGACAGGAGTTGTACTTTTCAGTTCTTGGATGCTTATACAAGCCAAAATCAACACGAATTACCCTTCTCCATACTCGAGTACCGTTATTTTGTCGGTCTTTGGTACGCTTCAGTGTGCCCTTCT
>NW_010931639.1:0-385 GCF_000633955.1 Camelina sativa | reverse complement strand
TTTTCTATTCCTTTTTTGAAGAAAGCATACCCTACCACAAAATCGAAATCGGGAAAACGCTGCCGCAGTCAAAGGGTTTATATGTACAGATCGGAAATTACTTAATTCAACAAAATCACTTTGGCTTTACTGATTTCAAAGAGTTATGAACCAATTGCATGTATTTTGGTAAGTCATTTCAGTTTTTAAGTTAAATTTTGCAAATTATCATTTGGTATTTTTCAATTGATTGTCATGCTCTCAGATTGTTATTTTGTTTCCGAAAGTAGTTGATGATTTTGGTTCCCAAACAGTGGTATGCTTATATATTTTATGTCAATTTTGATTTCACCTTTTTTATAAGTTTAAGGTGATTGGAAAATTTGTACGCTGAAGAAAAAAAAAA
>NW_010931638.1:0-385 GCF_000633955.1 Camelina sativa | reverse complement strand
TTGGCAGTACCTTGTCTACGGAGAGCTGCATCTGTGGCAGAGGATTATGAAGCTGCTGGAGGTGAAGTGTTGGTTGATGATGAAGATAATGATGGTTGGCTGGCTACACATGGGAAACCGAAAGGCAAGGAAGATAATGATTTTGTTTTGAGAGATTAAAGCCTCCGAAATTCGATTTTTCCCTGATTTATCTCTTGTATCTTTTCCACAGATAAAGGCAAGGAAGATGAAAACTTGCCATCCATGGATGCCTTGGACATAAATGAGAAAAATGTTATCAAATCAATACCTACGTATTTTGGAGGTGGGGAGGAGGAAGATATTCCAGACATGGAGGAGTTTGATGAGGCTGACAATGTGGTAGAAGATGATCCAGTGAGTTTTT
>NW_010931637.1:0-385 GCF_000633955.1 Camelina sativa | reverse complement strand
TTACTCGGTTTGCTACATCATTCATCACACTTGCGCAATATCACAAGGAGAAGAAAAGCTTGAGGAGTTTTGTAACTACTCAAGAATGGAATGATTCCAAGTGGCCGAAGGATGTAGGAGCAATGAACGTGAAAAAGCTCATCATGAAGGACAATTTCTGGCACAGTGTGTTGTATACACTCAAATTGACTGGGCCTCTAGTTAGGTGCTTAGGTTGGTTTATGGAGAGAAAAAACCAGCTATGGGGTACATTTACGAAGCGATGGATAGGGCTAAAGAGACCATTGCTAAGATCTTCAATGAGAAAGACGAACAATAGAAATATGCATTTGCAATCTTTGATAAGCGATGGGATTGTCAACTCCATCATCCTTTGCATGCTGCT
>NW_010931636.1:0-385 GCF_000633955.1 Camelina sativa | reverse complement strand
TGTTACGCAATACTCTGCCTTCTTTCACTTTGCGAGATGAAACACACATGTGGAACCACATAAAGTATAAGGGATGCAAACCTTTTAACAAAAAATAAAGTATAAGGGATGCAAGGATCATGATGCTGAAACGTTTAGAAAAAAAAAGAAAAAAAAAACTGTATATTACAATCATATCCCAACCATCAAAAGATTTGTACGTGAAAACACTCGACATTGTTCGGCATGTGTAACATTGGAGCCAATTCTTCACTGAGTTTGGATTGTTGCAGCCTTGAGTGTAAATGGTCTTCTGTGAAAAAAGTGTTGTTTCTTTAAGGAAGTTTAGACTACGTTTATTGAAGAAAATCACATTTTCTCATAACTGGATATTGGGTCAGAATCT
>NW_010931635.1:0-385 GCF_000633955.1 Camelina sativa | reverse complement strand
TTAGGTTGTATAACCAAAAAATACTATAACTCAGAAACTAACTATTCTAACAAATCAATCAATTATATTCTCTATATTTATGTATTAACTATTAACGACAGTTTTTACTTTTTTTATTATTATTTTTTTTTCTAACAAACATCACTCTTTCTACTATATTTCTGGCCAGATCCGATTTCCGACCACCACCACTTTCGGCCAACCTCCAGCCAATCTCCGGCGACCTTTGGCCAACTTCCGGCCAACCTCCGGCCACCCTACGACCACCTTCCGGCCAACCTCCGGCCACCCTACGGCTACCTTCCGGTCAACCTCCGACCACCACTCTACCTCTGGTCACCACCATCACCCCATTATCATCACCGGTAATTCTAATTATCCTCTA
>NW_010931634.1:0-385 GCF_000633955.1 Camelina sativa | reverse complement strand
CCAAGCAGTTGAGAAACAGAGAGACCATAAGAGAAAGTAATCAATTTACTAAGTAGGCTTCCTACTAAACCACATACAAAGACTTAGAGGCACCAAGCAAAAGCATACTCTCATAATGCAGCAAAAATATCAAAATTAAAAGCTTTGCATTTGACCCTAAATTCTACACAAGATCATAGAACAGATCCATGCAAACAGAAATCAATCAAACAAAACCAACCCTAACACAAGCTTCATCGGTAATCAAAACAAAGATAGAAATTTTCATACCTATCCACTGAGCCCATTG
Source organism: Camelina sativa (assembly GCF_000633955.1). Lineage (NCBI taxonomy): Eukaryota > Viridiplantae > Streptophyta > Magnoliopsida > Brassicales > Brassicaceae > Camelina > Camelina sativa. The sequence goes on along the minus strand of NW_010931634.1, from coordinate 96 downwards.
TGCAATCAATGGAGAAAAGATTAATGTCCAGTGAACTTGCTGTCTCTTGCGTTCTTCTTCCCAAAAATCCTCCATAGTACGCTTCTAAGAGACACA
>NW_010931633.1:0-385 GCF_000633955.1 Camelina sativa | reverse complement strand
TTTTTTTTTTTTTTTTTTTTTTTAATAATGTCTCTCAATCTGAACGGAATTGGTACATTAGGTATTCTCCTGCTTGCGGAGGTTCTCGATACTCTGAAAGCGAAGCCGTTAGCCAATGCAATTGTTCATACTCGCTGGATTCTTTACAGAGAAGCTGGTGATTTTGATACTTTATAGTTTGGTTTTTATCGAACTGTTGGTTTTTTTTTAACATAGAAGTGAAACAATTTGCTTGTATCAGGCAGATTGGAGAGCGTTGCGTGGGGCACTTGTTGGTTGCTTGGCCTTAATGAAGAGGAAAGATGTAGCTGGTGTGGTCACTGACATTGATGCACAAGCTATGGCGAAGTCAATGGTACAGAATGTGCAACTGCAGGCTTTAGCA
>NW_010931632.1:0-385 GCF_000633955.1 Camelina sativa | reverse complement strand
CACCTCATGAAGTCTATCAAGATCAGTTGATTCTCAAGCAAAGGAGAAAAATAAACACCATGAGCGACCCCACAAACACAATTCACCAAAAAGAGAGCGAGAGTTTGAGAAAAACCAAGTCAAAGGCCTGTGAGAGTAGTAAACCCGTGAGGCATTCAAATTTCTTTGTGAGAAACGGAGAGGTTAAGAGAGCTTTATTTTCAAAACAACCTTTGATTATGTTTGTTTACAAAGAGACTCTCATGAGTTTTTCTGACCTTGCACCGGAGTTACCGAGTGAGATAACCTTTCTTTTGCAGGATTTTAAGGATGTATTCCCGGAGGACAATCCGAAAGGATTACCACCTATCTGTGGTATTGAACACCAAATAGACTTTGTTCCTGG
>NW_010931631.1:0-385 GCF_000633955.1 Camelina sativa | reverse complement strand
GGAAATTTTACAGCTATTTAAATTAGGAGATTTTGTTATCTTTTTAAAGTAGATTACAAATATAGGTTGTATGAGTTAGAGAGCAAGAAATTGAATTTGTTTATTCAACGGACATGAATTTGATTTTGAGCGTGGTCATATTTTTGATCATAACTATTAAACCTACTTCCATTCAATTAGTATGGTTTTGTAAAGAGAAATTGGTATCATAAGTATATGTAATTATCAGAAAGAAAAAAAATTCAAACGGTCATATAAAGGGGAATAATAAAATCAACAATATTGGAAAAAGGAAATTTTCCTTTATTCCAAAAATACTACAAACTATATATATTGTTTTTCTCTCAGATAATAGTATTTTTCTCTATGCTCGTAAAAAAAAAAA
>NW_010931630.1:0-385 GCF_000633955.1 Camelina sativa | reverse complement strand
CGTCTGAAGAAGCTCTCATCTTCATCAATTCAACCTTTTGCAAACCATTCCCTGCAATTGAACCGGAGAACCAAATGTTTTGGTTTAGATTCGTGAATTTTAAACAATAAAACCCTCAATTTCGGTTTTTAAAGCCCACTTGCTTGGTAGTTGTAGCTTAAACCATCCAAACCGGATCTACTAAACCGGTTCAATCTACCTGTATATATAATCACTATACCGAACCGCGCAGCATCGCTAAAAATTCAATTCCGGGCCGGAAGATTCTAATTTCAGGCAATTGAATACGATTTCACGGGATTGAACCCTAGAAAGAGAGATTGTAAAGTATAAATATATCACCTGAAGCAAGCTTCAACGGAACGGTGAAAGAGGATCGGCCAAA
>NW_010931629.1:0-385 GCF_000633955.1 Camelina sativa | reverse complement strand
ATTCTTGTTTTTGGGTATTCATACTCTGGAGAATCTTGCACTGGTGAAGAATCATCTTCCTTGGCAGAGTTTTCCAGCTGAACGAAGACACTAATTTCAAAAACAACATCTGTTGGGTTAGATAACTCAAGTTCAAGAAACCGTAGTCCCCAGCTTCCCCTAAAGGGATTGATCTTGACAAGGCTGTCTGTATTGCTCTCTCTTTCAATGTCTTCATCCCGAAGGTTGTCACTCACATGTGCAGGGATTTCCATGGAAAGCAAACGAGCTTTCACAAAAGACAAACCTTGCAAAACACAAATTTGTAAGGGAACAACAAGACGTCTCCCCGGTGGCAGGACAGATTCTTTTTCCTGGGAATCCCCATTGTTAGACAACGGCCCTG
>NW_010931628.1:0-385 GCF_000633955.1 Camelina sativa | reverse complement strand
CACTACAACAAATATCTACATTGATAGCACTAGAGAAACGCTATAATACATTATTAATAGCTTTTTCACAAACGCTATGTTAGGCCACTGTTATCGTAGGTATCACACATACGATAGCGCCAAATACGTATGCTGTAGAAGAGTCTTCTACCATAGCAGTACTGAAATGCTTTGTTATCACATTTTTCTAATTTTTTAAAATAGTGTTATAAGTCATTTTACACGCTATGTTAGGAGTTTCTACCGTAGCTATATTATAACACTAGATTGTTAAACAAAATTAATGCTATTTTATATGTCATAGTGTTTTTTTACAATTTATTTAATTAAATTTATATTTTTTATATTTCATAAAATAATCAACATACATAACCTTAATATTACA
>NW_010931627.1:0-386 GCF_000633955.1 Camelina sativa | reverse complement strand
CGAGAAAGGTTTGATCGACGGAGGTACGGTGAAACACCGTCTCTAAGGGATCTGGGGAATTGGGTAGATGCATCATCGAGCATCAGCATGTATACGCTTCAGTTGGTCCAGTTCGTTGGAGGAAAGGGGGTGCGGCTCGGAAGTGGATCGGTAACCACAAGGTTCGTCAAGAAACAACCGAACTGATACGCATGCTACCTCCCTGCCAATCAGCGTATCATCCGGGGTGTCTGAGTACGGACGATTCAATCGGAGAAAAGTAAACGCGGCTCGGCAGTTGGACGTGGGATCGGTACAGATTCCTCGGTACAACGTCCGAACTGATGCGCGGGATAACTTTCTACCGGTCAACCGCCGTACTGGACGATTATATAGAACTTAGCGTG
>NW_010931626.1:0-386 GCF_000633955.1 Camelina sativa | reverse complement strand
GCGGGCATAGCCCATTAAGAAGCAATGTGGAGCGGGTATGGGCTTAGTAATTGAAGCCCATTTTTTTGCGGGCATAACGGGCGGACCCGTTTGGTCGGCGGGGTCAAGCGGTCTTGCCCGTCGCGGTTTGCGGGCATAGCGGACTGTGGTTTCTGGTTTCGATCAACAATTCAACGCGATAAGCCGATAACAGGTTTGAATGGGTTGGGCAAATCCAACATCCTCGATTCAATCTGTTTCGTTCTGGGTATCACTAATCTCCAGCAGGTTGGAGCTGATAATCTGTTTCGCTCTGTTACATTTGACAATTCCGAGAGAAACAGGAGTCCTCTCGGCTACGAGGAGCACCCGGAGATTACTGTCACTAGACAAGTATGTTCTTTGTT
>NW_010931625.1:0-386 GCF_000633955.1 Camelina sativa | reverse complement strand
TTCTTCAATTGACTCATGAAGGGCAGTGAGTCTTCTTTCCTTGTCAGAATATGGAAAGTATATGGTCATATCAGCTCCTGGAGAGACTATGTTAAACTTGGGGTCAAAGACATCGATTCCATGAACAACTCGGTAAAGACCAGGAAGAGTGAAAGCTGTGTGGCTCTCGTATTGCCCAACATTATTCTTGCTGTAACAAAAGCAAAACAGTTTCTGTTGGTATTAAACCACAATTCCAGAGGCAAGAGCATGCAGTTGAATATTGGGTGAAATTTTTACCTTCCCGCAATCTCTTGGTATGTGCTGGTGATGATGAAATCAGCATTATTCATGGCAATTAGATCTGCAGTGAATTGACTTGAAAAATGATACTTATCTTCATGGTT
>NW_010931624.1:0-386 GCF_000633955.1 Camelina sativa | reverse complement strand
AAAAAAAGTAAACTTTAAAGGTTATAATTAGATAAGCTAAAGTAAGCCATGTGATTCATCATAACCAGGTTGCCTCAACTCCAATGACAGTAGTGCCATCTCCTGAAATGGTTAATTCCGGTTATTCTCATGAGATGGTTAATTCCGGTTATTCTAATGAGATGGTTAGTTCCGGTTATCTCCATTTCAATCCAATGCAGCAAGTGGATACCACCAGTTCTGATCCACTGTCGTCATGCTTCAACGTACGTCATATGTTGGTTACTCTCTTTCATTGTGATCTAGTATCATTTAATTTAAATCTTTTGTTAAAGAAGTTGTTTGATTATGTCACAGAATGGCCAAGCTCCTTCGATGTGGGACTCTCATGTGCAGAATCTTTATGG
>NW_010931623.1:0-386 GCF_000633955.1 Camelina sativa | reverse complement strand
TTTTTGTCTGGATTTCCAAATCCATTAAAATCATAGAACCAATAACCATCTCTTATTTTTTTTAATTTCTGCATTTTTGTAAGTTATTGTATTAATATTTAGTATATTTACATTTCCAAGTTCCAACTACATTTTTCGAAGACAAAAGAAAGTGAAAAAAAAACCGCGCTTCCCATGGTGAGTAGTGGCGCCAAAATCGAGGTTAAGAGGGAAAATTGCCCAAATCTCTCAATCAGATAGAAATTAGAAAAAGAAAAAACCCTAGAAACCAAACCAACCAGAGAATCGACATTTCCGATGAAATCACGATCCTTAAAGCTCCGGGAAGCTCATAAAGTGGGCGGAAGCGCCGCCTTCTGCTCTATCCTGTGGGACCACAAAGCGGA
>NW_010931622.1:0-386 GCF_000633955.1 Camelina sativa | reverse complement strand
TTACAGGTAACCATTGATTCGGTGCAAGCAGATTGGCGGGAAACGTTTGCTGACAACGCTGGAATTTACCATCACTTTGAGTGGGCCATTGGAACTGGAGAAGGAAAATGTGATATCCTCAAATTTGAAAATGTTGGCATGAATGGGAGAGTTCAAGTCAATGGCTTAGACCTTCGTGGTTTAAATTCATGCTACATTACACTTAGAGCTTATAAATTAGATGGCCGTTGGTCTGAGGTATCCGTCAAAGCCCACGCATTAAAAGGTCAAAACTGCGTGCACGGTAGGTTAGTTGTTGGGGATGGGTTTGTTTCAATCAAGAGAGGGGAAAGCATCCGAAAGTTTTTTGAGCATGCTGAAGAGGCCGAGGAAGAAGAGGTAGATTC
>NW_010931621.1:0-386 GCF_000633955.1 Camelina sativa | reverse complement strand
TAGTTGATTAAGCGTGCTTGACATTGCTGTTGTTTGAATCGACAAAAGGATATCATCAGATTTGGACATTGATGTGTAATGATGTTTGGTTCATGTCTTTGAACCGACATTATGATGATGATGATACTTGATTTCCCTTTCATGTTTAGCAATAATGATGAAGAGATTATAAGAATTTGTTCATTACTTACAATTTTGCAACCTGATTTTAAGGGAAGTAGCTGCTTAAATTCATCACATTGGTGAATGTTCTGTATTCTCTGTATCATAGTTGGTTACAATATGGATATGTAAGGTAAAAAGTCTTTGTCTTTCTAATATCGGTGGCAGGAAAATGTTGAAGAAACTGATATCATTGAACTCAAAGCACAAGCTGCTGAGCTACA
>NW_010931620.1:0-386 GCF_000633955.1 Camelina sativa | reverse complement strand
TTCACATTCATTAAAGTATTTGGTGTGATCTTGCAAATGGAAAATAAATCAAGCTCAATTGGTGTAGGGGAAAGGCTTGTTATAAAAAGGTGGTTGGCAATGGAGTTTTTGGGTGGTTTACTCTCAAACAAAGAGGAATGATAGACAGTTGTGAAAATGATCTAAGACTGAGAATAATTTGGGCATAAAAAGCTTAGCTCTTGATGTTCACCCACCTATAAGCATTTCTACCCTTTTTCTCATCCTTCTTTTTTTTTCTTTCTAACCCCAAAACTCAACTTAATTCAACTTAAACCCCTTCTCTTCTTTACTTTTGGTCTTAAACTTTTGAAAATCTCTAAGGCTTCTCTTTAAACATAAGCTTTTTTTTTTTTTTTTTTTTAACT
>NW_010931619.1:0-386 GCF_000633955.1 Camelina sativa | reverse complement strand
TTTCAAACTGATACATTACCCCTACAGCTTCATTGGAAACCTTAACTTGTGTGGAAAGCAAATTGATGTCGTGTGCCAAGATGATAGTCGAAACCCTTCTTCAAATTCTCAATCAGGTAAAGCAACTACGTATCCTAGCAATTTTCTGGTCAACATACAGGTTTTGTTGTGGCTCTATCACTAAAGTTATATTTGGTGTCTTCTACATTATAGGTCAAAATCCAAAGAAAAACTCGGGTAAGCTGCTTATTAGTGCATCAGCAACCGTAGGTGCGCTGCTTCTAGTGGCACTGATGTGTTTCTGGGGATGCTTTTTATATAAAAAGCTCGGTAAAGTCGAGATTAAAAGCCTTGCAAAGGATGTTGGTGGAGGTGAGCCGTGTTGA
>NW_010931618.1:0-386 GCF_000633955.1 Camelina sativa | reverse complement strand
ATCTTTTCAGCTATCTTCAACGCAATTTCCATAGGAATCAAATTATTAGCACCTACGCACCAACGTTATATAGCAATGTTAAGAGTCAATGCAACTCAAATCGAATCGAATCCGAATTAGTAATAAAATCGGAAATGGGAGACTGACACAAATAATAAACCTAAAGCTAGCACAAAGATAAGAAGTAGGAGGTCATGGTTGACAAGAATAATTTCATAGATGTCATAACATGTGACACAGATTAGAATATATAGACAAAACTGCCTGATGCCTTTTTCTTAGGAAAATTTTTTATAACTATACGAGCAAACTTAAGTTTCTTGTATTCTTGAAATTAATGAGCAGAGACATATAACCAAACCTATGTCCTTATGCGCATTCCAGTT
>NW_010931617.1:0-386 GCF_000633955.1 Camelina sativa | reverse complement strand
AAAGCTAATTAATAGAAACAAAACCATAACCTAAAAAAGGAAATTATTAAACCCACTTGTGGAAACTATGTCGGTTCTTTGGAATTATATCATACTAACCAAATAAGCTGTTTTGTATGATTGGCAGAAACAATTGGCAAGCATGGTGGAGAAAGCATCTATTGAAGATGTGATGAAAGTCTTAATAGCATCAAGGAAACAAGACATGCATCAATTATGGACCACTTGCTCTCACTTAGTTGCTAAATCAGGTCTCCCACCGGAGATTCTAGCCAAACATATCCCCATTGATGTTGTAGCCAAAATCGAAGAGCTTCGTCTCAAATCTTCCATAGCTCTCCGTTCTCTAATGCCTCACAACCACCACCATGATCTCAGCGTAGCTC
>NW_010931616.1:0-386 GCF_000633955.1 Camelina sativa | reverse complement strand
CCAAATCTGAGATATGTATGGGCAAGCTGTGTATAGACTTCAACTTTCAGATTGTCTGGAACCGAACTAGCCTCTTTGGTGGCAACATCGAGTTCTGTCTTTGCTGCCATGTAATACCTAAGTGACTTGCTGTATTCTAGTTTTGCAGTCCCCAGAGCTTGTTGGTAAGCATTTTTAAAAGCAGGATGCAGTTTGAGAGCTTCCGTCTTTGGAACCATTTCTTCAGCCAGAGCTCGTCGTCCGTGACCCAAATTGCAGTTAATTAGTATAACATTTGGATGATCGCAGACTTCCTTGAATGCCACTATAGCATCAGCAAAAACGTCTTCAGCTTTGTTGAGCTCTTTGCTCCCGAGACGGTTCCGACCAAGTTCATTACATACCCA
>NW_010931615.1:0-386 GCF_000633955.1 Camelina sativa | reverse complement strand
GCCCGAAGAAAATTCACTGTTTCTGGTTTGCACGGATAGGTACTTCACTTTTGGGTTACTAGTATCATTTTTATGATGCTAATATTGCCTGAACATTGAAAATATTAACCTTTTTTCTTTCTCCTTTTTTCTTTCCGAATCAATGGCAGAGCCTCCCGTGGGATAGATTTCTCTGGTGTTGATCATGTGGTGCTCTTTGACTTCCCACGTGACCCCAGTGAATACGTGAGACGTGTAGGAAGAACAGCAAGAGGGGCTAGAGGAGAAGGAAAGGCTTTCATCTTTGTGGTGGGGAAGCAAGTAGGGTTGGCACAGAGGATAATTGAGCGAAATCAGAAGGGTCACCCAGTTCATGATGTCCCAAACGCTTACGAATTCACAACATA
>NW_010931614.1:0-386 GCF_000633955.1 Camelina sativa | reverse complement strand
GCTTCATCCTCAACCATTTCAAGCGATTCTGACTCCAATTGCATAGTAAATCCTCACAGTGATGAAAAATTCTTACTGGATCTTTACAGTGGGTGTGGAGCAATGTCCACTGGTTTTTGCATGGGGGCCTCCATTTCAGGAGTAAAACTCACTACGGTAAATCTTGTTATTTATACCAACTTACCACATTTATATTTTGCTTTATTTTGAGCAAGATTCTCTCTGATTTTGCAGAATTGGGCTGTGGATTTAAATCCTTCTGCTTGTGATAGTCTTAGACTTAATCATCCTGAGACAAAGGTAAGTCTGTATTGGTGATTTAATGATTTTTGTAAATACAATTGCCACTCATGTAATTAATTCATTGTGAACGTTGAGCAGGTGAG
>NW_010931613.1:0-386 GCF_000633955.1 Camelina sativa | reverse complement strand
AGCTTCTCGCCTCCCCTGGATACTTTGGTCACTATGGAAGGATAGAAGTAAAAAAGTTTTTCAGGGGTTGGAGGCAGAGCCGTTGGAGATTTTACTTCAGGCGAGTAATGATAAATCATTGTGGGAAGAAGTCAAATCTTATTCAGACAATCATTTACAGTCTATGCCTCTATTGGAGGATAGGGCGGCGTTTCCTCGGTGTCAGATTGCTGGTTCTTGGAAAGGTTCAGATCCTCTGCAGGGTCTGGGGTGGTGGTGTTGTCGTGATGAAGATTCAACGCTTCTTCTGGGAGCACGGAGCCAGAGGCGCGGTCTCACATCCTTACATGCAGAGTTACAAGCCTTGATTTGGGCTATGGAATCCCTATTGGCGTCTGGAGTTGATT
>NW_010931612.1:0-386 GCF_000633955.1 Camelina sativa | reverse complement strand
AAAAAAAATGTTGGATTTTTCTCGACAGAGGGAGAGTTTCCGACCGGTAAAAGAAATCACCACCATCATCATCAAGAAGAGTAATTTTCTTCATTTTGAAACCAATTTCTCTAAAACTCAAATAAATAGACGATGAAGTGGAAGTTTCGGACCAGAGGATGGAGATAATATCACCATCACCAACTTTTGTCAACTTCTTCAATAATTGGAGAAACAAGGTCTTACCCACCGAGAAGAAGCAGTCGAGTGTTAGTGATGCAATTTAATCGGTTATTCATATCGCAATCTTCTACCCCAAAATTTGTTCCGCCTGGATCCCAGATCTGGAACTGAAAGCCGTTCCTCGATTTGATTGCGTCGGAGTTAAAAATCTGACGATGGTGATG
>NW_010931611.1:0-386 GCF_000633955.1 Camelina sativa | reverse complement strand
TAAATCATCAGTTCAATAACAGTGGATTTCAGAAGACTTTTTAAAATACATGACTGAATAACATAGGATTTGTAACTCTTACACAAATCACTTAAAATGTTAAGTTGAATACACCCCCCTTAATTTTCTTGTAAGTGAATTCAATTTTCCATTATCAGTTGGATTCTTTATACATCTTTATAGATTAAAAGAAAAAAAAATTAGCAAGCAATCAAGTTTGATTTTGTGTTTTGTGTGTTGTACTTTCAGGTGCAGCTTTCAAAGTGAAATCTTGGCTCACTAAATAAAAGAAAATGAGGGGTCGTATCTCCTGCTTCATGCAGCATTGTGCTCCAAAATAACCAAAATTCAGAAGGTGATTTTGTAGCTAAGAGCATATGAGAGGT
>NW_010931610.1:0-386 GCF_000633955.1 Camelina sativa | reverse complement strand
CTTTTGCCCTCATTCACTGACGTCATCTTTCTTGTTCCTTTTGCTCTTAAAGACTTTATTTTCTCTCTTTCCCAATTCTCTTGAACTTTGTCGACAATTACAGACCAAAAACCAAAACTTTTGGCGACCAACACCAACGGCGTAGGAGTCATCGATTTAGAAAATATCTATTGCAGCTTAGTGGTTTGAGAAACGCAGCGTCCAAGCCACAAAAATCCAAAATCGCCACATGATTGGTCGCGAATCAAGAACTGAGATCTCGGTTATAGGTACTGTTTGGGTTTAGGAACCCCCAAACTTAGGGTTTAGCTTTCTTATGCTTATTCCGCCCAAAACGCTAAGGGGTAATTTTGTCATGAACAGTTGATAAATGACTATTATTTATG
>NW_010931609.1:0-386 GCF_000633955.1 Camelina sativa | reverse complement strand
ATGTTCTGTATTTCCACAGTTTCTTATACGGTTTTGATCAATGGTCAACCATTTGGTTTAATCAAACCGCAAAGAGGATTAAGACAGGGTGACCCTCTCTCTCCGGCTTTATTTGTACTCTGTGCAGAGGGTTTGACTCATATGCTAAACAAAGCTGAATCAGATGGCCTTCTTAATGGAATACAGTTTTCTCCACAAGGTCCTGCGATTCATCATCTTCTATTTGCAGATGACAGCCTCTTTTTGATTAAAGCATCTGTAGATCAGGCATCAAAGCTTCAAGATGTACTCGCGGAATATGGTGAAGTTACAGGTCAGTTGATCAATTTTGATAAATCCTCGATCACTTTTGGTAGCAAAGTGGACAATGGTGTCAGGATTCAGAT
>NW_010931608.1:0-386 GCF_000633955.1 Camelina sativa | reverse complement strand
GCACATGTGCCTCTCACATGTGCACACCTATCAATACTCCCCCCTTTGAAAACAGTTTGTCCTCAAGCTGTGAAGTAGCAAATGTAGTGACGATAGAAACCAATGACGAAAAGCACTGATACCATGGTAGAGCTTCTGCACACACCTTGATCCTCCACACCGTAGTGTCATCCGTTAAGTTGTAGGTCCACGGAAAGTATGAGCCTCTGTTGTACCCATATAGAGCATGTCCAATTTGTGTAACTTTGTATATTATGTGAAGGAAAGTGTGTAACAGCCATAGTTGTAAGCTAATCTTCTGCAATTTCTTCTTTCTCCAGCAATGCCACACTGAATAAAAGTGTCTCTTATATACCGTTGCAGCAGACCAGGTGCCCTTTGTAACA
>NW_010931607.1:0-386 GCF_000633955.1 Camelina sativa | reverse complement strand
TATGTGGACTGGAAGAGTCTTTTTCTCTTTCCGAATTAAAATTAAAGGCACAAGAAAAAAACAGAATAAGGCAAGGAAGAATACAAATAAGAAGGAACGTAAATTGCCGTTTTCAGTTAGAAGGGTATAATCGTAAATGTAGTATCAAAGAAAAAAAAAAAAAAACCTGAGTTTGCTCTTGTCAGGTTTTTGTAAGGCAACGCCGCCTGGCAAGAGAGGAGAAATAGTAATGTGTTTATTTATAGTCAAACTTTGAATTGATGATGATGATGTGGTTAACAAAAAAAAAAGTAGTAGTAGTAGATACAACTTTTTATGAATAAGGATCGGTGTAAAATATAGTATACAATCTTGTACTTTCTTCTTGTTTTAAATCATTTCGTAGT
>NW_010931606.1:0-386 GCF_000633955.1 Camelina sativa | reverse complement strand
ATGCAGTTGACAGTGAAAGGACATCCGCTACAAATGATGGGGGATATTTGATTTGTGCATCACTATCAACTATACACATATTCATCACCAACTCATTGCTGCTATCAGCATAAGAAGAACTATTTGGTGGAATATTATGCATATTAGCCATCACAACATCAGTAAGCAGATCCGGACAAATATTTTTAATAAGAACCTCCAAAGATCCAATTGCTTTTTCACCCTGAGCAACCAAGATTCCAAACATATTAACTAGTTGCTGAACAGGTTCAGTATCACTCACTCCTCTGCTATTACTCGGTCCAGTTGAGGTAGAAGCAACCCGAGGTAGAGAGCCACCATCATTACCATTTAATCCGTCAGTAGATTCTTCTGACACAGAAGGT
>NW_010931605.1:0-386 GCF_000633955.1 Camelina sativa | reverse complement strand
GCAGATGCTAATTTACCTGATAATTCGGGAGATTCCTTAACCAGCCAAAATAGTGAGGCTTCCGTGGTTTCAGATTCCCCTCAAGAGGTTCCCTTGTCGACAGAGCGTGTCCATGAAAGCACTGAACATGAAGCAGCTTCCACTACATCGTCTGTTGATACTAGTACCTTGACTGAGAGCTACAGTTCTAACCTAAACCTTCAGAATGATGGAAAGCCAATCTCCGTTGAGGGACCTGACACCGGTAAAGGAAACAAGAAAAAGAAAAAATATCGCGTTGACATTCTCCGTTGTGAAAGTCTAGCTTCTCTAACTCCTGCTACTCTAGATCGTTTGTTTTCCCGTGACTACGATATTGTTGTGTCAATGATTCCTCTTCCACTTAC
>NW_010931604.1:0-386 GCF_000633955.1 Camelina sativa | reverse complement strand
TATAACTCAGCCGTTAAGCAAAATTTTGGCGGGAAACCGTAAGTTAATCTAATAATAGACGCGACCTTTCTTTTGATATCTATAACGCAGCCATCACATGAATCCGTAAAACTATAAGTCAGCCGTAAACCAATATTTTAGCGGGAAACCAGAAGTTAACCTAATAATCGACGTGACCTTTCATTTTCCTATTGTTTTTCTTTTATATTCTCTTAATTCATTGTATCGTATTTTGGCGGGAAACCATAAGTTATTCATGTAATAGACTAATAATCCTAGTGATAACTCAGCCGTTAAGTTATATATATATATATATATATATATATATATATAACTCAACCATAACATGAATATACGAGACCTTTCGTTTTCCCGTAAAACTATAA
>NW_010931603.1:0-386 GCF_000633955.1 Camelina sativa | reverse complement strand
CACTACCAGAATCACTGTCGCTTTCTTCTCCGTGAGCTTCTCCATTCACTCCAATACCTTCTACAACTGACGATGACCTACTTGGAGGCTTTGTGTCTGAGTGTCTTTCTACACTGACTTTGTCTCCTGAAGAATAATGCTCACGCTCTTCCAGCTGCAGTATAGCTGCATTGACTTCCTCAATTGTTGCATAACGGGTCATACTGGGTCTCAAATTGGCAAATAGATCCTGCATTGAGAGAGAAGTTAAGACACATTATTTGGTACAGATAGCCTGCACCTTTACATGGAAATTGGATAATTTCTACAAAAGAAACTAATCTCATGCCCCTATATGTGAGTGTACAATATTAATTAAGACTAACCTGCAAGTCAAATTCAATATC
>NW_010931602.1:0-386 GCF_000633955.1 Camelina sativa | reverse complement strand
AAGGTCACTGAAGTGAGGGAGATGATGGACGGGGCAGCTAAGAAGATTTCTTTGGGTGAAGTCTTGGAGACTCTCAGGGTATTGTACGGTGTAGCTAAAGATCCTGAGGAAAAGAAACTTTTTGACTGGCATCTTGCTAACTTGGAATATGCTAACGCTGGGTGTCTTTCGAATCTTTCAGCTGCTTATTGGGATCAGGATGATCCATATGAAATGGGTGGGGATCATTGTTTTCTTGCTGGTGGAAACTGGAGACTGATAAATGCATTAGCTGAAGGGTTACCCATAATGTACGGGAAAAGCGTTGATACTATCAAGTATGGAGATGGAGGCGTTGAAGTCATTTCTGGCAGCCAGATATTTCAAGCTGACATGATTCTTTGCAC
>NW_010931601.1:0-386 GCF_000633955.1 Camelina sativa | reverse complement strand
TATAAACATTGAACCTGTTGTCCATACTCTAATGCAGCAGCTATTGACAGGGTTATAACGGAAGCCAGCTATGGGATACGGGTTTTGCTATTCAAGCGATTTTGGCAACTAACCTTGTCGAAGAATATGGACCCGTTTTGAGAAAAGCACATTCATTTGTAAAGAATTCCCAGGTTTGTGATAGGCAGTTAATGACGATCAGCATGTTTCTCTGGATGCTCTTTTCGCTCTCATGATTGTTTCTTTTCATGGTATAGGTGTTAGAAGACTGCCCTGGAGATCTGAATTACTGGTACCGCCACATTTCTAAAGGGGCATGGCCTTTCTCAACTGCAGATCACGGTTGGCCCATCTCCGACTGCACCGCAGAAGGACTGAAAGTAATA
>NW_010931600.1:0-386 GCF_000633955.1 Camelina sativa | reverse complement strand
TTTCCAACCTTTCTTCAATTCTCCCTTACCACTAAACCACAGTAGTGCGGAGTTTTGACTTTTTCTTGGAACTCTTTATCAAATTTAAATATATTTTTTACAACTTCTTCATCTGAAGTTCCTGACTTAATTAACTTTTACTTTCCTCATAGCAAGAATTTTATATAAATGTCTCTTTTTAATTCATGAAGCAGTAACTTTTATTTAAAGAATTGTTTATTTTCCTTTCAAAAATCATCGCCCAAAATTGATACTTCTTAGAACATTAAAAATAAATTTAAATTAGTCATATTATATAATCAAGTTTCATTATAAATTTTGGTACAACGAAATATGGTGAAACATAATTGATCCTAACATAAATGATAAATTAATGCACAATCGAT
>NW_010931599.1:0-386 GCF_000633955.1 Camelina sativa | reverse complement strand
GTACATAAGCCTCCGACACCAACTTACAGCCCACCAGTCAAGCCACCGCCAGTGCAAAAACCTCCTACACCAACATATAGCCCACCAGTTAAACCACCACCAGTGCATAAGCCCCCGACACCAACATACAGTCCACCAGTCAGGCCACCGCCAGTACAAAAACCTCCAACTTCTAGTCCACCTATTAAACCACCACCTATACAGAAGCCTCCAACACCAACATACAGTCCACCAGTTAAGCCACCGCCGATACAAAAACCTCCAACACCAACTTATAGTCCACCTATTAAACCACCACCAGTGCAAAAGCCTCCGACACCAACATACAGTCCACCAGTGAAGCCACCGCCGATACAAAAACCTCCAACACCAACTTATAGCCCACC
>NW_010931598.1:0-386 GCF_000633955.1 Camelina sativa | reverse complement strand
TAGGGGATTGATACCCTGGGTGAAAACCTGTCTATCAACAATCCAGAAGAGGAATTCGAAGCTGAAGAGAGAGAGCCGACTGGGCAAGAACAAGGAGACAACTCGGAGGATTACNATGACTTTGAGGAGTATGTCTGCTCACAAAAGCAGCATGTTGGGGTGAGGGAAGCTCACAAGAGGATCGGATGGCTGAAGAGGATGAACAAGTTTCTGGTTAGGAAGGTGAAGGATCTTACTGGCTCAATGAAGGTGATGGGAGGTCAGATAAAGGAGCTACAAGAAAAGGCAAGCTGTGCCTCAGCTCCCACCTTGGCATCTGCACCCACATGGATGGGGAGCAGCGGACCGCTAGGAGGAATTCGAGGACTGACACCTCCAGAGCCTCA
>NW_010931597.1:0-386 GCF_000633955.1 Camelina sativa | reverse complement strand
TGTTATATAGATATTTCACTAACTAATTAGATTTTTAATTGGAATATCGTCAATTTAAAGTTATTTAAAACTATATTGAACGCAAGTTTTGTAGAATACACTAACTGTTTAGATGGAATATACTCATATATGAAACCGATTATAATTAATATGGAATGTTAGTATTAAATATTTTATTTATTGTTATTAATATAATTGGTTACTTGCCTTTTTATTAATCTTGACATCACAAATGTGATGTCAAATATATAAAATTTAATTATGAAATAAGTTTTTTTGGTTACTCACTCCATCTTTTATGGTATGGATGGTTTTATTATAAACTTATTTCCTAATACATTGTTTATCTTTTATTTTATTTTTCCTATAATATATACTTAGTTTGT
>NW_010931596.1:0-386 GCF_000633955.1 Camelina sativa | reverse complement strand
CAGATGGGGACAAAGAGGGTTCAAGATGTTGAGGGTTTTGTTCAGGGGATTAAGGTACGGGTGATTGACACTCCTGGTCTCTTACCTTCCTGGTCTGATCAAGCCAAGAATGAGAAGATCCTGAATTCTGTTAAGGCTTTCATCAAGAAGAGTCCACCTGACATTGTACTATATCTTGATAGGTTGGATATGCAAAGCAGAGATTCTGGTGACATGCCTCTCCTGCGCACCATCAGTGATGTTTTTGGTCCATCGATATGGTTTAATGCCATTGTGGGTTTGACTCATGCCGCTTCTGTTCCACCAGATGGCCCAAATGGCACTGCTTCTAGCTATGACATGTTTGTAACACAACGTTCTCATGTCATCCAGCAGGCCATTCGCCA
>NW_010931595.1:0-386 GCF_000633955.1 Camelina sativa | reverse complement strand
TAATCTCGACTCTTAGGCCAAGAGAAAGGTGTCACATATCCTTTAGGAGCTGGTATAAGACAGTGTAGTTTCTCCTTCTCAGGTGCGCAATGCCTCTCTCTGTAAATCATACTATCTCTCGGGAAAGTCATGGCGCGTCTCTGATCTTGACATGGAGTGTAATCCGTGTAACGAGCATCGCACGGCTCGAAAGCCTTGACCTTTGCTGCTTCAGAAGCACCAACAATACTGGACTCCCCTGCGTGATGAGTCTCGAAGTTCAAGCTCGGAACAATGTTGCAGTCAGCACCACTGTTTGTCATCTCAAGAGCAATACTGTCTCCTTTACCAAACCCGCTTCGTTGCCATGCTCCCAGAATGTAGAAGAAGCAACATAAACTAAACAC
>NW_010931594.1:0-386 GCF_000633955.1 Camelina sativa | reverse complement strand
TTCTGGTGGTCAAAAAAATAGTTTAGGATATGTGAGGTCATCAGTTTAATTCGCATTACCTGGATGTCGAGTTAAATTCATGATTTTTTTTATCAGATTTGATTTATAACACAACTGATTTTTATATTTCAAAAAAATATGTATATGAAATTTAACTATTTCCTTAATACTAATTTAAAGTTTTTTATAAGATAATATTTTATTACTGTCATCAATCATATGTAGTTTTCATCAAAATATATCAAATATATCCACGCGTAGAGTGGATTCAAAACCTAGTAAAATAAATAGTTTTAAGTAAATAGAAAAAGACAAAAAGAGTAGCAATCAAGCTGTGTTTTTTATGTTCACAAAGAGCACTCGATTATAACAGTGAAAACGTTACG
>NW_010931593.1:0-386 GCF_000633955.1 Camelina sativa | reverse complement strand
ACTGTTGCCACTCAAACAGCTAAAGCTATCGCTTATCTCCACTCTGAAATGAATCCACCGATTTATCACCGTGACATCAAATCTACCAATATCCTTCTTGATTACGATTTCAACTCCAAAGTTGCGGATTTCGGACTCTCTAGACTGGGAATGACTGAAACTTCCCACATATCAACGGCTCCTCAAGGGACTCCTGGTTATCTTGACCCGCAGTATCATCAATGCTTCCATCTTTCTGATAAGAGCGACGTCTACAGCTTCGGTGTAGTCCTTGCAGAGATTATAACAGGATTGAAAGTTGTTGATTTCACTCGTCCACATACTGAAATCAACCTAGCAGCTCTCGCTGTTGACAAAATCGGATCAGGTTGTATCGATGAGATTAT
>NW_010931592.1:0-386 GCF_000633955.1 Camelina sativa | reverse complement strand
TTAATTACAGAGGAGTGGACCAAAGGCATTTAAATCAGTGAAGAAGAGGAAGAAGACTGAAGAGAATGAGAAGTTATTACAACAGTAGTACCTGAGACTTTTCAAGCTGACTGGTATTAAAATGGGGAATCTTTGAGTGAGCCCAGATCTTAAAAATGTAAGCTTTGATGATGATCTTGATGATTACCTTAAAAGATCTTTAGGGTTATTACAAGAAGAATCAAAGAGATGAAGAGAAAAGATAACGCGAGATTGTTTTTGTATTTTGTGTTTGGTAATAAATGTTACTAATATATACTATAAAGCTGTCTCCAATGAAGAACATACACAAGTGTAGTATTTCAGATCCTCGATTTGTTTTCTCTCTCTTCGCTTTGAAATAAAGA
>NW_010931591.1:0-386 GCF_000633955.1 Camelina sativa | reverse complement strand
CTATGTGTCAAACTTTAAGAATCAAAACGGTGATAATGGAGGAAGCAGCGAGGTTCGGGAGGGAGTTGGTGAGTTTAGAGGAGAAGGCGATGAAGTTCAGAGGCAGAGGCAGATGCAGCGAGATTCGGAAAAATAGTTGTTTGGAAAACCCTAATCAACGATAGATCATGTCCGGATAAGGATAACTAAATATTTATATGTCAAACTTAACTCGAGTTTGCATGAATTTTTGATTTGGAAGGAACCCAAAAAAAGAAAAAGAAAAAAAGAAGGTACTACCTAAGGTGTAGTTCCAAATCTTGATGCTCCCATGAGAGTCCCATTCGCCGTCGTGAACATTAACACCTTGGATGTGGTGACCAATAGCGTCAGGAAAGAGATGGTTC
>NW_010931590.1:0-386 GCF_000633955.1 Camelina sativa | reverse complement strand
CTTCTTCCAGACAAACTGGGATACGATGGGAGATGCTATTATTGCGGAAGTCCAATCCTTCTTTATCTCGGGCAACCTACCACAGAAAATAAACCACACGCATGTCAGGCTCATTCCAAAAACCACAACAGCACAAAAAGTCTCAGATTACAGACCTATTGCTCTATGCTCTGTCTATTACAAAATTATCTCAAAGCTCCTAGCTAAGAGACTCCAACCAGTGTTACACACATGTATCTCTGAAAACCAATCCGCTTTTGTTCCACAACGTGCAATTTCAGATAATGTGCTAATAACACATGAAGTTCTACATTACTTAAAGACTTCGGGAGCTGAGAAAAGATGTTTCATGGCAGTTAAGACAGATATGAGTAAAGCCTATGATA
>NW_010931589.1:0-386 GCF_000633955.1 Camelina sativa | reverse complement strand
ACGGCAAGCGAACAAACGGCCTGAATCGGATGGGCAACCGCTTGATTTTTATAATACACACGCTTGTTCTTCTAGGTAGATGGATGAGACTTGACACGTTCGCTCCGTCAGAGTGGTATGAGAGGTGTGGATGAGGCTGGCTGACTTGGCTCGGCGGTAGTAGTAGCGCCTCGTACCAGCTCGGCGGTAGAAGGGATAGGCTCAGCGGGAGGTGTGGGAACGACTCCTTCGGATATNGGATATGTCCTCTCCCGGCTCAGGAAGTTGTTCCTCAGGACGTGGAGATGGATCATGATCAGCCGGGGGCTCTGCCAGCTGTGTAGATTCATTGGGAGCTACTGGCGGTAGCTGTGCCCCGGGACAAGATTGTTGTGTAACACCAAGAT
>NW_010931588.1:0-386 GCF_000633955.1 Camelina sativa | reverse complement strand
CTCCCGATACTGTCTCTCGGTAACTCCCGATACTGTCTCTCGGTAACGCCCGATACTGGTTCCCGGTACTAACTCTCGACAATCTCGACACTGCTGGTACCGAGGGATCGGGTCATTACATTTCTTCCCTACTTAGGATTGATTCGTCCTCGAATCTTTGCTCTCCTTACGAGGGACTTCTTCCTTATCGAACCATTTCGTGAAATTTACTTTCATAACTTCTTCCGGTTCCCAAGTCGTTTCCTCTATTCCTTCGCAATCCCATACGACTTGAATCAACTTTGTCTTCTTCTTCTTATGTGGACCCCTCATTTATTAATCTTATTTATACTGGTTCTAAACTATTGTCTAAAACTTTTCTAGCCGATGTGGGATATTGTGCATAG
>NW_010931587.1:0-386 GCF_000633955.1 Camelina sativa | reverse complement strand
GACAACAAACAAACCCTTTTGATTCCTTCCATCTTAATTATGTTTTTAGTATTTGTTTGATTTTGTTGGGAATATAAAATTAAATTGTGGAATCTTCAACTATTATTTCTTTATTAAGGCCAACGACCGCTAAAGTGGCAGCTCTTTGTATTGATTTTTTTTACCTTTTAATATTTGTTATTTTTTTTTTTAATTTTCACTATATTTTCTTGTATTGGGATAAATTTTATTTGTTAGGTATTAATCCACGATGAAGCGTTTGTTATTTTTATTTGTTTCAATGGTTTTTATTTGTTAATTGGATAAATGTAAGTTGTTGTTATGTGTTTCCAAACACAATGGTGATATGTAAACTAACGATTTTGGGGGAAAGCAACTTGTGATGA
>NW_010931586.1:0-386 GCF_000633955.1 Camelina sativa | reverse complement strand
TTCCGTCCGCTTTGGGATAAACCGCCGCCACCTTTCAAACGGATACCTCATTACTACGCAGAGAATGTCTCCATGGGACATCTTTGTGAACTCCATGGGTGGACACCTCGGTCAGAGCCTAGGCAAGTCTTTGATGCCATCATTTTCAGCAACGAGCTTGACCTTCTCGAACTCAGATGGCGGGAACTAGAGCCTTACGTTTCAAAGTTTGTGATCTTGGAGTCAAACACTACGTTTACAGGGATCCCGAAGCCTCTTTTCTTCGATTCCAATAGGGAGGGGTTCTCGTTTGCAGAGGGTAAGATAGTACACGGAGTGTTTCCTGGGAGAAAGCGTTACAAGGGGCAGCCGTACGAGGACCCTTTTTTGCTGGAGGGGCAACAGCG
>NW_010931585.1:0-386 GCF_000633955.1 Camelina sativa | reverse complement strand
GTTACCCGCACGCTTGTGCGGGCAGGAACTGAATAGAAAAAAAAAAACTAATTTAATTCTTTAAAATATTAAATCAAATTTTATTATATTTTAAAAACCTGTTTATTTTTTTTTAATTTTTATAGTAGTTCGTATATTCAAATATATATATATATATTTAAGTTTCATATTAAATATTATTTTTTTCACTTTTTAAAATAATAAAATATTTATAGTATTATTCTACATATGCAAAATATAAATTGAAATTTTAAAGTCCATTTTTTAAGTTTAATTGAAATTTTAAAGTCCATTTACAAAGTTTAAGCCCAAATTGACCGTAACAAAGTTTTAAATGAACTAAATACAATTGTTACGGTCAATTTTAATTACCTTGATATAATAAT
>NW_010931584.1:0-386 GCF_000633955.1 Camelina sativa | reverse complement strand
CTCTGTTATGCAAATCTGTGTTTTGTTGCTGACTATATCCGCTGGAACAGTCATATTATGATGGATGTGTCCACTAAAGTTGTTTTTGCATTGACCATCTTTAAATCTGAGCTTCTCTTATGCAGAAATCTAGACATGTATTGTTATTCAGGTTTTCATTCCTCTTTCCTTCTTGGATCTTCTGCAATAGACATGTACTAAAGTAGTTAAAGCTGAAAACAGGAAAAGATGATGGTTCAGTGCAGCAAGATTTGAGAGGTCTTGCACTTATCGATTCCGGAAGAGCTGCTTCAGTGAGTTTGTGGCTGCCCTTTAAAAGTGGCAGAGCAGTTCTGAGCAGCACCAAGATTTGTGGTTGTCCTGTCTTTCATGCATGAATCTTTTCT
>NW_010931583.1:0-386 GCF_000633955.1 Camelina sativa | reverse complement strand
TCCATAGGGTCGTATGAAACCGACCCTGCTTTTATCACTATGGCTTCCGATGGTTGACTCGCATGTATCTCCATTATCAATATTTCAGCCCGTCCTGTTTCATCCACAATTATAACCGTCTGCGGCACTANGGCACTAAATTGTCTGACTCACCGGGAATACATTCCTCCCCGGGACTTTGATCTGGTTGACCTCTAGTCTCTTTACAGCCCTCTTCGACATCGCTTTCGTTGGGTATTGCTTGGTCTCCGGCCTAATAAGATGCACGTACATACATTAGTTGTGACGGGAACTGGACCATGTCAGTAGACACTATAAATATGGCAAATATTCGAAATAAAAAAAATAAGTTTGCACAATTGGAGGTTAACTGTTGTTTCTATTTG
>NW_010931582.1:0-386 GCF_000633955.1 Camelina sativa | reverse complement strand
CTGACAGATTTGCTAGATCTTTGTGTGATCTTGGTTCTAGTGTCAATCTTATGCCAAGATCAGTAGCACTCAGCCTGGGAATGACATATTTCCAGCCTACTAAGCTCACTCTCATCCTTGCTGACCGGTCTGTTCGCATTTCGGATGGTGTTCTTGAAGATGTTCCAATTAAGATTGGTGAGTGCTTGATACCTGATATGCTCAAATTTAACCCTGAGCTACTCTCTCAAATTAAGAGATCAATTGTAGTACTTAGGGATCGAATCCACAAGAACTCTAGATTCACACAATAGATTTAATAACCTTTTAATTATGCTAAACAGAAATTGTAATTTAAACAGCAATGCAAAACAGAAAATAAAAGAGTTGTAAAATTCAGAAGGAAT
>NW_010931581.1:0-386 GCF_000633955.1 Camelina sativa | reverse complement strand
TTAGGCAAATAGAATCTCTTTTTTCATAGGGTATTGAAACGTATAAACAAAGATTAAAATTCCAAACATTGATATAAGAGATCCCTTAATATAATACACAAAAAAAAAAAAAAGAGTCCATTAAGTGCAAAGAAGGAATTATTATAAGGTTGGCGGAATCATTAACTCCCACGTCAAATAATTGTGATAATTTTTGCACGTCTTGGTTAGGTATAAAACCTATATACATACTTTTTTTCTTTTAATTTCTTTGGGTACTTATATATATGAGATTATTTATGTTGAGTACATTGGTTGGTAGACCTTAGACGTAGGGCCACGAAATTATACACCTCAAACCTTAGATATTTTACAGAAGTACATTTCATCGTTTTGTATAGTTCCGT
>NW_010931580.1:0-386 GCF_000633955.1 Camelina sativa | reverse complement strand
GTCAGACATGTGCGGAAGAAAGAGATTTTTTGAGTGTTCCTTTGATCTCATTGATAGTATTTTTTTCGTCTTTTTCTACATTGACTTGAAGCTTTTTTTTTTCTTTTTCTTTGTGTGACAAATCTCAATGAAATTCAAATTATTCCTACATCATAACCACACAAAAATGCCACGTGCTTGATTATGTGTGTACGTTTTAGAATTTTTCATTTTTGTGTCGTTTCAAGAAAACTTTATTTCAAAAAAAAAAAGAATTACTATTTTCAAGAGGAATAAATACTCCCTCCGTTTCAAAATATAGGATGTTTTAACTAAAGCATGTAGATTAAAAAGTTTTATTTTTAACAAGTTCAACCAATTAGAAACAATACTGCATAATATAAAAT
>NW_010931579.1:0-386 GCF_000633955.1 Camelina sativa | reverse complement strand
GAGAAGTTAGCGGAGTGTCAAGAAACCATATTTGTGTTGGGGAAGCAGCTGAAATCATTTCGGCCACAACCTGAACAAGTGAGGTCACCACAAAGACAAAATGAGTCCTATTCGGAGGAGGAACTAGGCAACACCACTACCTCGGTCCCCAAGAACTACACCGCAGAAGTGGAAGGAGATTCAGCTGAGACTTGTGTTAACGAGGTCCCCAGATATATGGAGTCACCAAAATGCCCTTCTGATTCAGAGACTAGCGATACAATGACATCGCCATCAAGAGTGGGTTCAAGGCTATCAAGGTCAGGTTCATCTGGCAATCCAACCCCAGAGAAAGCCTCTAGAGGAATCAGCAGGTTCTTCTCGTCCAAATCAGGATATTAAGCCTT
>NW_010931578.1:0-386 GCF_000633955.1 Camelina sativa | reverse complement strand
ACCTGCCCGAATCCGTTCGCCTGGTTGAGAACATCTTCTTTCGGACGAGCCATCTCCTGGTCACGCAGATAGTCCTTTACCTTGTCAAGACGGCGCGCTTTCTTCGTGGTACCCTCGACCTTGGCTTAGCGATCTAGGCGAAGTCGTCTGGTCTCTGACTCGAATTTTGCCCAAGATCGTCGAACTGCCTTTTCAGCTCGTTTTTCTCTTCTCCCAGAATTTGTTCCTGCGATTCGAGCTCGGCGACCCTGTTTTCCAGGTTTTTGCAATCCTGTTCTTTGTTCGCAAGAAGACCTGTCAGCTCCTTGATCCTCTCGTTCTTTGTTATATCTGCTTCTTGGAGGTTCTCCAAACACTCCTTTATCTTCTCGAATTCGGCCTCTGCC
>NW_010931577.1:0-386 GCF_000633955.1 Camelina sativa | reverse complement strand
AAACACTCCAAATTCAACGAGAAATCTTGTAATTAGTCAAATGCATTTAATTGTTACATATTTTACCCAAGAAATAGTAACATCACTGTTTACTTCTTCGAACCAATGTTTTCTCTCGGTTTTAGCATGTTTTCTCGGTTTAAGCCTGTTTTGGGATAAAACGGGTTCAATTGTTGTCTAAACACTCCAAATTCATCCCGAACTCTTACAATTAGTCAAATCCATTGGAATGTCACACATTCTGACCCTAGAAACAGTAACAACGCTGTTTACTGCTTAGAATCAATGTTTTTTCGGTTTTAGCCTCTTTGGGGACAAAATGGGTATAAGTGGTGGCTGAACACTCCAAATTCAACGCGAAATCTTGTAATTAGTCAAATGCATTG
>NW_010931576.1:0-386 GCF_000633955.1 Camelina sativa | reverse complement strand
ATGTCGAATCCCTTAAAAATGTTGACAATGGAGAGGACGATAGTTGTGTATCCGACGGTGTGATGGTACACGTTCCAGTACGTTCGGTATTTGTGGTCTGGCTTTGGCCTTAGAAGCAGAGCAAATACTTGAAGTGTTGCGAATGTGAAGAGTGCTATTCCAAGGTTACGATGGGTTGAGTAAGATGTGCCTAATGAGTCATTGCCAAGCTTTATTCCTGTAGCCCAACCAGCTACACCGATGGCGTAACCGGAGACTTGGAAGGCGATATGGAGATAGAACCATGTTGGATCGGCGAAGACTTTCATGTACCGAGCCATCATTGCTCCCAATGGCATTAGTACTCCCCAGCTCACCGCATTTAGTATTCCGTGAGTCTGTTTTTT
>NW_010931575.1:0-386 GCF_000633955.1 Camelina sativa | reverse complement strand
AGTACAATGATCTGAACATGAAGTTTGAAGGTCTCAATTCCAGAGTGGAGTATATGGAGAGTAACATTGCCTCTACTTTAGCTTCTAAACCCAACCAACTCCCTGGAAAATTTTTTCAAAATCCAAGGGAGTTCACTGCAAAAGCCATTCATATCTCTGATGAGGAAGTCACTGAGGACAGTGAAGTCCAAGTTTGGGGGAATTCATTAGTTACTGAAGCCCCAAGTGACGTTTGTGCAAAGCAACTGAAGTCCGCTATTGCACTCGACCAGGTACTCGAACAGCCACTCGACCAAGTGCATGCTCGAGTGGTCGATCGAGTTGCAGACTCAGAAGCTACCAAGCCTGCTAAGTACATTCCTCCTGCTTACAAGCCACCTCTTCCA
>NW_010931574.1:0-386 GCF_000633955.1 Camelina sativa | reverse complement strand
TCTATGTGTTTGGAGAGTAAAGAGACCGAGAAGACTTTGGTTTCGGATAGGAGCTGTTGGTGTTTGTTTAGGATGTCAGCTTTGAATCAGAAGCCTGGCTGCACTCACATGCATAGAGATTCTTATGGGAGGTTTGCTGCTGATAATAAGAGTGGGGACAATACGAGCTTGGGCTGGAATGATTACATGAAGATGTCTGACTTTATGAACCCGGAAGCTGGGTTTTTACTCGATGACATGGCTGTATTTAGCACCTCATTCCATGTTATCAAAGAGTTCAGTAGCTTTACTAAGAATGGAGGATTGGTTGGGGGAAGGAATGGGCCTGGAGCTAGGAAGTCAGATGGACACATGGGAAAATTCACTTGGAGAATTGAAAACTTCAC
>NW_010931573.1:0-386 GCF_000633955.1 Camelina sativa | reverse complement strand
TTGGGTACCTTTGGGTAGACAAGGCTTTATTCTTGTATGTGTCTAGGATAAACACTTTGGGTACCTTTGGGTAGACAAGGCTTTAGATCGAATCAATGTTTTCTCTCGGTTTTAGCCTATTTTATTGGTTTAAGCCTCTTTTGGGATAAAACGGGTTTAACTGTTGTCTAAAAAATCCAAATTCATCCCGAACTCTTTCAATTATTTAAATGGANATTGGATTGTCACACATTCTGACACTAGAAACAGTAACAAATCTGTTTACTGCTTTGAATCAACGTTTTCTCGGTTTTAGCCCTTTTCGGGACAAAATTGGTATTTGTGGTGTCTAAACACTCTAAATTCAACCCCAAGTCTTATAATTAGTCAAATGCATTGGATTGTTA
>NW_010931572.1:0-386 GCF_000633955.1 Camelina sativa | reverse complement strand
CTACATTTCCTTTTAACGTCAAATATTTAAATCATTCTAAGTAAGTTTAGCGACTGTTTTTAAGTGACACAAAACTTAAATCTCATCTTTTATATAACCTACGTATATCCTTTTTTTAAAAATTAACTACCCTGTTAATATGAAAACGATTGAAAATAATAAATAACTGAAATTGAAATCATCAAAGGAAAAAGCATAAAAAGTGAAATATGTCTCTAATGAAATTTAAGTCTGTTTGTAAATCAAAGGCAAATTCCTTATTTTTTAAAAAAATTTACGTCGGTTTCGATTGTGACATAGATTAATCAAAATATTCCAATGTAATTTTTATAGCGTTTGCTGATCAATTTATTTTATGACGCCGCGTCAACCGTTCATTCTATCAA
>NW_010931571.1:0-386 GCF_000633955.1 Camelina sativa | reverse complement strand
AGACAACACTTAAACCCCTTTTATCCCAAAACAAGCTTAAACTTACAGAACATGCTAAAACAGAGAGAAAACATTGATTCGAAGCAGTAAAAAGCTACGTTACGCTTTCTAGGATCAAAATATGTAACTATCCAATGCATTTGACTAATTATAAGAGTTCGGTTGAATTTGGATTGTTTAGACACCACTTTTACCCATTTTGTCCCGAAACAGGCTAAAACCGAGAAAAATCGATTCTAAGCAGTAAACAGAGTTGTTACTGTTTCTAGGGTCAGAATGTGTGCAATCCAATGCATTTGACTAGTTGTAAGAGTTCGGGATGAATTTGGAATTTTTAGGCAACACTTAAACCCGTTTTATCCCAAAACAGGTTTAAACCAAGAAAA
>NW_010931570.1:0-386 GCF_000633955.1 Camelina sativa | reverse complement strand
CAAACCTGAAGGCAACACCAAGCAAGATTGAGCAAGCTAACAAGCCAGAGACAACCGTAATAGGCGATCATAATATACGGTCTCCGATTCGACAACTTCGACAAGCTCTTCTTCACCTCATACGCTAAGTAAGCCACGAATAGAATAGATGCTAATATCAGAACCGTGTTGTGCAAAAAGCCATGACACTTCCCAACCCATCCGCCGATAAACCCCTCGGTGGCCGTCGAATTAGGGCTTAGCCGTGAAACCAGGTAAGGTGACTCCGCAATCTCGCCGAGAACTCGCATTTTCCTCAAATCGAACGAATCAGAAACCCAAGTAGAGCCACCTCAAAGGAGTAGAATTTAAATCCCTAATTCCAGAAAAATTGAGATTTGATGTTC
>NW_010931569.1:0-386 GCF_000633955.1 Camelina sativa | reverse complement strand
AACAACATGGCCATGGCCTTGTTATTCCAATCGATTCCTGAGACACTTATCTTGCAAGTTGGAGAATTGGACACGGCGAAGAAGGTGTGGGAGGCCATAAAGACAAGACATGTAGGGGCAGAGAGAGTCAAAGAAGCAAGATTGCAGACATTGATGGCCGAATTTGATCGTTTGAAGATGAAGGACACGGAATCAATTGATGACTTCTCTGGCAAGCTTTCTGAAATATCCTCAAAATCAGCTGCTTTAGGAGAAGAAATTGAGGAATCTAAGCTTGTCAAGAAGTTCCTCAAGAGTCTCCCACGGAAAAAGTATATTCACATCGTTGCCTCACTAGAACAGGTACTCGATCTGAAAAATACAAGTTTTGAAGATATTATTGGCCA
>NW_010931568.1:0-387 GCF_000633955.1 Camelina sativa | reverse complement strand
GGCAGGGTGCAAGAGCCATAATTGGTAATGGAGAATCTGTCGACCTATGGCATGATCAATGGCTTCACTCCAAACCTGCCCGGAGTATCCAGCAGGTTAACAATGTACACCCAAATTTGCACTCTACAGTCTCAAAACTGGTGAAGGTTAAAGATATAATGGAGGAAGATAGATGGACTTGGAGAAGGGATCTTTTGGACATGCTATTTGATGAGGAAGACAGGAACTTAATTGAAAATATACGGCCTGTTGGAGGTAATAAGGCGGATGGGTATACTTAGGATTATGCAAGAACAGGACAATACTCGGTAAAGTCTGGATATTGGGTTCTCACTCAGATCATTAAAATCCAGAAAAGCCCTCAGGAAGTGACCCAACCTAGTCTGA
>NW_010931567.1:0-387 GCF_000633955.1 Camelina sativa | reverse complement strand
TCTCGAGTCTATCATCGATTCCACTTCCCCAGCCTCGAGTTCTTTACAATCAGTCCTCGAGACTTCCCAGAACCATCTCGCGTCGTCTCCACCTCCGTTTCCCGCCGAGTCCTGCCATTAGCCGANCCGAATCCGCTCAACCGCGTCCGTACGTTCCGAGAAGGCTTCACGACCGTTTTCACAAACCGTTCGTTGGAACCTCCTCAACTCTCGTTTCTGTCGTTTGAATCCTCTCTGGATTCGAACCCTTGATGCTTGGCCGAGGAAAGTCCCACCGATTCTGACTTGACGGAAGACACATTCCTCCATCGATCCATAGCTGCGTCCGCGGGTCACATCAGAAAGTGACATCCTTCCTCCTTAACATAACATGTGACTTGTGAGTTG
>NW_010931566.1:0-387 GCF_000633955.1 Camelina sativa | reverse complement strand
ACTTGTTTATTCTAGTGTTCTCAACATGATTTAAGAATCTTTGTAATTGATTCACTGAAAATACCTACAATATACAGGAATTTATTAGTCGAAGTAGAAAAAAAATCATTTTGATTATGAATCTCGACAATGAATTTTCTTGGAAAGAAGGAAGATTCAATTTGTCTTGTAATTAAAAATATTTATGACATGAAGAATATCAAATATTTTATTTCGTAAATAATATTTTGGTTTGTAAAACAATTATACTCGTCAAAAAAACTTATTTTGTGAAAATCTATTTATATACGCAAGTAGGTTCATAGAATTGTAGGATGGAGATCATATGAACAGTTGAAGGGGTTTGTTTGTTTTTTTTTTTTTTTTTGTCACTAGAACATTTTCATT
>NW_010931565.1:0-387 GCF_000633955.1 Camelina sativa | reverse complement strand
CTAGGGATTTTGAAGATAAAAGACGGAGACTTGGCGGATCAGTTACTATGAATGGAAAATTAAAAAAGATGGCATCTTTTGTTGAAGATGGGGTAGACTAAAATGTTGACTGTACGGAACAGTGGCTTTTTAATGGCAAACGAGCAAAGTTCCACGATTAATAGTTTCCAAAGAAATGTAATAAATGTGTTTTCTGAATAATTACATAACTAGTTTCTTTCACAAATTTAAAATCTTTACAACTAGACTAAAGACAATATTTATGGAATGGTCTTGTACTTCGTATTCACAAATTCATGTCCACCTTGTAGTTTCCATTTACTGAAAATTAGATTACACAGGAAAGTAACCAAGCTGAGCATATCATATGAGACGTACAACTCTGTT
>NW_010931564.1:0-387 GCF_000633955.1 Camelina sativa | reverse complement strand
CTAAATATCATGCTTATCTTATCCTCACGTCTGAATATGAGCTACGACACCAATGATTGTTCTTCCATATGCAGATTATTTTCATTAATTAATAAAATTATTCAAAATATTAGACATAATTTTTAACACTTTTTTTATGTTAATAATAGTTATGAATATACNTTTCATTGTTTTATTTTGTTCTTATATAATAATCAAGCACCTTGGTATTCGGTCATTTGATCGTCATTAATAAAGTATAATCTTATATTATTAAAATAAATTATCATTGGACTATTTCTATTTCATAAAATATTCATCCATCTAAAACAATATCAATAAAAAACGATTATAAAATCGTATAACATTCATCCTACTATTCTCGAAAATTCGTCTTCCTCCTTTCTT
>NW_010931563.1:0-387 GCF_000633955.1 Camelina sativa | reverse complement strand
GTTTCTTTAATTTTGTAGATTTGTAAACACGCCTGCGATAATCGAGAGATTTGCGAATCTGGAGAAAGAGATCTTGTAGATTGAGCATTCTATTCAAGCTAATGAAAACGCCAATGCTGCTGCTGATGCTGAGCAATTACAAACACAAGATGGTGAAGCTAATTCTGGAGTAAGTAGTAATCTAAGGAAGTCGAACGAGTTATTCAAGGTAAACTTGTGGTTTTGAGTTGGACTGTGTTATTTAGTTACTGGTTTTGTTTGGTAAATTGAGTGTTTAATTTTGTTCTCAATGTATTACTATAGAAGGTATTTGAGAATGGCAATGAGGTTACAGGAGAGGAAACCTCAAAGTAACGTTTCTAACTATGGAACTTAATACAATTTGTT
>NW_010931562.1:0-387 GCF_000633955.1 Camelina sativa | reverse complement strand
GCGGATCGAGTGGGTGAGAATCACAAGTTGAAGACGGTGTCGTTCGAATTGCAGCTCCGCGCCGGTGTTGAAGGAAGTCGAGATCGTCTATGTTGGCGTGGCGTGGAGAGACTTGCGTTGGTGGTGTGGTCGAGTGGTGTAGCAGCGGTGAATNGTGTAGCAGCGGTGAATGATGTATGAAAATTAAACAAAGAGAAAGATGTATGAAAATTAAACAAAGAGAAAGATGTATGAAAATTAAACAAAGAGAAAGAGAGAGTGAAGTGAGTTGTGGGGGATTTTTTTTTTGTTCGGTGGACTAAGTTTGGGGGAGCATTGGTGGGATGAGGTGACAAGAGAAAGTTTGAGATGACACAAAGTTTGTGTGTTTCATGAGAGGGAACAAGA
>NW_010931561.1:0-387 GCF_000633955.1 Camelina sativa | reverse complement strand
ATTCGAAGCAGTAAACAGATTTGTTACTGTTTCTAGGGTCTGAATGCATGCCAATTGATTGCATTTGACTAATTGTAAATGTTTGAGATGAATTTGGAGTGTTTAGACAACAGTTAAACCTATTCTATCCTGAAACAGGCTTAAACCAAGAAAACATTGATTCGAAGCAGTAAACTGCTTTGTTACTGTTTCTAGGGTCAAAATTTGTAACAATCCAATTTATTTTACTAATTATAAGAGTTCGAGTTGAATTTCAAGTGTTTAGACAACAATTATACACATTTTGTCCCGAAACAGGCTAAAATGTGTGACAAAAGCTTTGTTAATGTTTGAAGTAGTCAAAAGCTTTGTTAATGTTTCTGGGTGAAAATGTGTGACAATCCAATT
>NW_010931560.1:0-387 GCF_000633955.1 Camelina sativa | reverse complement strand
CTGGTATTTCGGAGTTTGTTTTGGCGAGAATTGTTCAAATTGATGGGAACAAATTTATGTTTTACCACTGCCTACCATCCTCAGTCAGATGGTCAGACCGAAGTGGTGAATCGAACATTAGAAATGTACTTAAGATGTTTAACGGGAGATACACTCAGACAATGGCTTGAGTGGCTGCCATGGGTCGAGTATTGCTATAATACGTCCTTCCACACTGGCCTTAAGGCAACACCATTTCGTTTAGTCTATGGGAGAGATCCTCCTAGGTTGTTAGATTACACTGGCGGAAGCACTCAAGTGGAGGCTGTGGACGTTGCCTTAGGACAACATGATGAGTTTATGGCACTCGCTAGGGAGCGTTTAATGGAAGCTCAACATCGTATGAAG
>NW_010931559.1:0-387 GCF_000633955.1 Camelina sativa | reverse complement strand
GAAAAACTCATACTTTCGTAGGGGTTAACCCATAGATTTTGAGAAAAATTCAAAAATATGAAAATATTTTTTTAATGCATATTTTCATCCTTCTGTAACATATGATGAAGGTCAAAGAGGTTTGTAACTTTTGTTGTCTCCGTTTCTCTTGAGAATAGCGATTTTATCGTGGTTAGTCCACCAATTTTGGAAGAATTATGAAGTTTTACTAAATTACATGACAAAAAATTAAAACGATGCTCATGAACCATGAAAGAGAGTTTAATATACATTAATAAAAATGAAGAATGTGTTTAGAAAATTTAAAACAACACTAAAGATCATAGGTTTCAGTATATAGAGAATTTACCGAAAAACTCAATATTTTCGTAGGGGTTAACCCATAGA
>NW_010931558.1:0-387 GCF_000633955.1 Camelina sativa | reverse complement strand
AGAAACCCGGTTCCCGTTCAAATCAACTCGTGTCTCCTCCCCTGAATTGCCTCTTTCCTCCTCCTCTCCAGTTCCACCTTCTGTTGACGTCATTCCGTTCTCCCCGCCGCCACTCGTCTCGTCGCTGGAGTCTACGCCTGGACCGTCGAGCTCCGCTCCTCACCGGAATACGTTGCTGGAAATCAATTCCACAGCTACGGTAAGTTCTCCTAACTCACCTAGTGTCATTGCAGAATCCGATAACATCAGGCCCAGCTCATCACAAAATCCAGGCCCAAATCCTAACCCTACTTCACCCCTAGAGCCCAATAAAATTTCACCTACTCACTCTGTTTGTAGCCCATCTCCATCATCTCCTTCCTCGACATCTCCTACTCCATCGACCTC
>NW_010931557.1:0-387 GCF_000633955.1 Camelina sativa | reverse complement strand
CAAAATTTAATTTATTGTTAATCATACTACTTATATTAAAATGACTAAAAGTAGAGACAATATATAGAAAATAAAAAATAGATTAAATTTCACACACTTTTATTTTCATGAATTTTTATAAAAACTGGTTAAACTTATAGTTTAAGATATTNTTTTAATAAATTATTTTAAAATTGACTTATCATATATAAAACTATTTTTTGTTAACTATTACTTTTAGATGATGACAATAAAACTAATATATAGGACAACATAAAATTATCTATCAAAAAAATTAGGTAAGATCTTACACTTTTCTTTCTAGACTACATATCAGTTTTTTATTTTCCAAAAAAAAAGTTAATAATAATTTATCTTAACTATTAACGAAAATACCATATATAGTTG
>NW_010931556.1:0-387 GCF_000633955.1 Camelina sativa | reverse complement strand
TTACCTAATAAGCTCCTTTTGAAGTGCGACACCATTTTTGGTCCTGCGATGAGAAGTAGCACCAAAACCAGTGGTAACACCGTAACTATCAGTGCCTTTGTTCATACTCTCCATAACCCAATCACTGCTAGCGTTCACACCGGCTCTAGCAGTCTCGGACAGCTCCACTTTCACACCGTTACCAATGGTTGAGATCGCAGCGACTTGTCCAATGGTGAGAGTCTCACCTCCAAGATTCACAACTGGCTTCCTAAACTCCTCAACCATTCTCTTCACTTCATCCAAATGGCTACCTTTCATTTGCTCAGCCGCAGCTCCCCAGTTGAGAGGATCAGCCGCGTTGATCACCATGTTCTTTGTCTTCATATCTCCACCGCATAACATAGC
>NW_010931555.1:0-387 GCF_000633955.1 Camelina sativa | reverse complement strand
AACCATATCGAGTACAGTACTTAAATAACATACGGATATTATCACTTCGTTTGACATCCTCATGTTTTCCATTATTTTCCACCCCTTTGATTTCCTCTTTTTGTTGTAATTCTCTGAAATTACATCTAAATTCGCCAACATTTACAACCTCACCAATACTGTCTGTATAAAATTTACATTAGTTCAAATATAATGAATCTCAAATAGTATTTGAAATTTCTTTTTTTAAAAACTGAATTATTCCCTTACCGATTAAGTAATCTTCACATTGGGTACCATCATGGATGAATTTGAAATCGACGAAATCATAGAATTCTTCCCCTCCAACAATTGAATTCTTTCTTATCTTGGTATTGTACAAAATAACAATTTTGTAACGATGTGTAG
>NW_010931554.1:0-387 GCF_000633955.1 Camelina sativa | reverse complement strand
AGGAGGAGATTCCAATTGATGATTCAATGCCTGAGGAGAAGCTGATGTTGATAGGGACAACTCGGCCTCCAACTCGACCTCCCACTCGAGCATGCACTCGATCGAGTATGTTTGGGCACACGATCGAGCAGGATGAGATGGAGGAATGGATGGCACTTGAAAGTGAAGATTTACCTTGGTATGCTGACATAGTCAATTACAAGGTGTGTGAAGAAGTCCCAGCAGATATAGACCCTTATAAGAAGAAAAAACTCCTCAAGGACATCAATGGGTACTATTGGGATGAACCTTACTTATACAAAAAGGGATCAGATGGGTTGTTGATGTTCATATATTTTCGCATGTTTTCCCTTAGTTTATTCACATCTTTTGCATCTTTTGCTAGCC
>NW_010931553.1:0-387 GCF_000633955.1 Camelina sativa | reverse complement strand
GAACCTTTTCCACACTAGCTGGATTAAATTTCCATGGCAGTGATGATCTAACTAGCCAATGCTTGGTTGGGTATATCTGAAACAAAATTGGAATAAGAAACAGAAGATTAAAACAAAAAGTGAAATGTTTAGCCAAGAAACCGAGTTGCCGAACTTCAGACACAAAGATCAAACTTCATATGGGTGTGATCTAGTAATGAGATTGTATAAGATAAGCATCTATTCTACTCTTTGTCATCGTAAAGGCAAACTACAGATATAAATACAAACGAAGCTTAAATGACAGGAAAAGTATGAGAAATAGATTGAACAGCTGAAAAATACTATATTACCGTCATGCTTGATGATATACGTATTGCATAAGACATTGGGTGTATTTTGGCTTGA
>NW_010931552.1:0-387 GCF_000633955.1 Camelina sativa | reverse complement strand
TCTTACGTCCATTTTGTAATAAATCCCTAAGTTGACCCCCAAAAAAACAATGGAATCTTAAGAGGTAGTTAGCTAGCTACAAAAATTACTACTACTAGTACGTAAACTATGTAATATTTTTTGAATTCATAATTCTAATTATCATAAAACGACTGACCCTGATACCTTTATTGAATTACATTGCACATTAGCCTTAGCACCCAATTCCTATGAAATAAATAATTGAAATTCCGGACTGTAAACAAACAATATCATGCTGTACTAGACTTCCAATAGTATATTTATATAGTCGGTGTGTGAAAAAAATAAAAATAAAAATGACTTGTTACAATTCTTGGAACCAACCAAAGAGTCTATTATGTATCACGATTCACGAAATAACTTTTT
>NW_010931551.1:0-387 GCF_000633955.1 Camelina sativa | reverse complement strand
CTCAGGTTATTGAGCCTGAGCTTGACATCTAGAACGTAAGGTTGAAGATGTGGATGTCTAAGTAAATCTGAGGCCTGTGAAAATTTTATACTTCGCATAGTTAACAAAACAACATTGGCTATTAAGTTTATATGAACAAGCTAGGTAAGGTACTTATACATACAGATGGCCTAACTTCTGGGTTTTTTCGCAGCATGCTTTTGACAAGACCTCGGCTGAAATGAAGGTTCAGAACAATAAATAGAACCCCCCAAGATATATATGAAGGTAAAAGCAAAACAAAACAAAAAACTTACAATGAACCAGAATATTTTGCGGGGAGCGGAGATACAATTGTCTTGTTTATCTTATTAATCAGTGCTTGCATATCCTAACCAAGATGTTTTG
>NW_010931550.1:0-387 GCF_000633955.1 Camelina sativa | reverse complement strand
TCACTAACCCTGCAGCTTCAAAAACCTATCAGGTACTTTTACTTAAAACCCTCATTACTTACTTACTAATTACAATAATTAATTCCAATAATTAGGTAATTGTCTGTTTTATTGAACATTAAACAGATGCATGTCGCTTTATAAATGTAGAAACTAATTGGAAAAATATTGACAGTAATTAATTACTAATGTTGTAATTTTCTGTTGACGAATTATAAATTAAGTAATCAGTTAATCAATGCATGTGGCTTTATAAAATGTAAAAAAACAATAGTTAAACAAAAAGACTCAGTTACTTACAGTAATTAACCCCTGATTAATTAGTAAGTGATGTGTACTAGAAACAGGAACTAAACAGAGATGCATGTGATTGTTCTGTTGGCTTGT
>NW_010931549.1:0-387 GCF_000633955.1 Camelina sativa | reverse complement strand
ATTCTCCACCAGTTGCCAACCTTCATCGACATCCTTGTTCAGGAAGTCACCGTTTGAAGCGGTATCAAGCAGCATACGTATTTTGTGAAGGATACCACGGTAGAGAGTACTCAGTAATGACTCGTTGCTGAAACCATGATATGGGCACTGGCTGTGGTAACCCTTGAAACGCTCCCATGCTTCACAGAATGATTCTGAGCTTTTCAGAGTGAAGCTGGAAATCTCATTCCTGAGACGTGCTGTTCTGGAGTTGGAGAAAAACTTGGCCAAGAATGCTTTCTTGCAACCATCCCAGGTGGTGATGGGTCCCTTGGGAAGATTTCTCTCCCATTGATGAGCATTGTCTCCCAAGGAGAAAGGGAAGAGGCGCAACTTGTAACCATCCTC
>NW_010931548.1:0-387 GCF_000633955.1 Camelina sativa | reverse complement strand
CTCAGTTACAGGGTGCTCAACCTGAGCTCAAACATCAAGTCAAAGAAGTTATTCAATTTTCAAGCCCGAACCTATCAATAGATTCCAACACAAAATACTGTAGTGCGTAAGCAACCTGTAAGCGAGGGTTAAGCTCTAAGAAGTAGTACTCCCCAGTGTCCATACTGTAGAGATACTCAACAGTAGCAGCTCCAACATAGTTAACACTCTTAGCCAACCTTCTAGCTGCCTGCTCAAGTTTTTTGACAGTTTCTGGAGGAGCCACAGTAATTGGACCCTCCTCGATGATCTATAATACAAACGGTAAAGTAAGAGCACATGCAATAATTTGCCATTGCCAAAAAGGGACTCTTACTCAATTGGAGAATAAAAATTGATGTATATAAC
>NW_010931547.1:0-387 GCF_000633955.1 Camelina sativa | reverse complement strand
ACAGCTTGTGTATCTAGAACTTTTCACGATAACGCTAGTAGCATAGTGTGCTGGTCATCCTTGCTAAGTAATGGCTAACCTTTGAAACCTTAGAAGTGATACTAGGATTTGTTTATGAGGAGATATTTAGACTATTAATTTGTTTTATGCTAATTGATTTCCACCTGACAAGGGAATCTGCTTGATGACTCCGCAGGTACGCTCAACAGTTGCAGAAGCAGAGAATGCTGTTCGTGTATTCACTCAATTGTCTGCTGCTTCAGACCTCCATGTTCATGGGTTTGATAGCAAAAAAATACAAACCCACGTTCAGTATTGCTCGCACCTGCTGGAAGCAGCAAAAGTTCACCGTGAAGCAGCTGAGCGTGAGGAGCTGCAGAACCGACA
>NW_010931546.1:0-387 GCF_000633955.1 Camelina sativa | reverse complement strand
GCTAGATCCTTCACTTCGTTGTGTGGTGCAAAAAGTAACAAATTCATGAACACATGCAAATGCTTGTACATAAAAGGTGGAAGTCTTGTAGGATCTCTGTCACTTTGGGACTTTGGCGTCCAACTGATGTATTCATTTAGCACAGACAAGAAAGCTCTCTGCAATTCGGCTGGCAAATTTAAAGAATTGCTTACAAATTTCATGAAGACATCAAACGCTCCTTCAAGCACATTATGTACAGCGCACTGCAAAAATGAAAAACATGTAGCTTAAAACTAGAACTCATCAAGTACATATGAGGAACGTCTAAGCACCAATAACACATAGATATCTTTTAATTAACAAGCTATATTAAAGTGACAAGAAACGAGACATTTAACCAGAATT
>NW_010931545.1:0-387 GCF_000633955.1 Camelina sativa | reverse complement strand
CAATCCGCAATGTTTCTGGTTTAATAGAGATCAACTAGAATCTATTGACTTCTGCAACAAAAATGAATTGGAGTATGTGCAAATAGTGCAATGGGCAAAAGAAACTTGTACAGTATAGAGCAAATTTCAAGCTCAGCTGATTACGGCTGCAACTGCAGGCTCAGGAGGATTAGCAACAATGACATTGAAGCAGCGTCCACAGAGAGTAGGATGGTCGGAGAACGACCCGACCTGGCCCGAGTAGTTCCAGCACCTCTCGCACTTGGACCCCTCAGCTCGTGACACACCAATCCAGACTTTGTTTTCTCCCTCCACATACTCTCCTGTGTGTTGTACACTGCTTACTATCTCATTCATTGACGACAATACCTCAACCTGTATACACAT
>NW_010931544.1:0-387 GCF_000633955.1 Camelina sativa | reverse complement strand
GGAACCGCTGTTGAGTGGGTACAGATGCCTGGAATGAAGGTATGCCCTTGATTCAATTCCTCTAATTTTGTTTTCGTTACTTGCATATAGTGTAAGATATCAAATAGTTATTCTGCTTTTTCCTTAATGGTTGTTTTGTATCTCTGTAACAGCCTGGTCCGGATTCCATTGGAATCATCGCTATTTCTCATGGTTGCACTGGTGTGGCAGCACGTGCCTGTGGCCTAGTGGGTCTTGAGCCTACAAGGGTATGTGTTTAGAGTCATTCTCATCGCTGATTTATACAGTTTTATTCTATCCCATGTGTGTTTGTATACATATTTAACAAATTAATTTGGTCTCTCTATTTTCTAGGTTGCAGAGATCGTCAAGGATCGTCCTTCGTGG
>NW_010931543.1:0-387 GCF_000633955.1 Camelina sativa | reverse complement strand
ATTGATCAAATAAGCAGACGTAAGAACAGCCTCGCCCCAAAATTTGATAGGTAAATGTGCTTGGAACAATAACGCACGAGAAACATTGAGAATGTGTCTATGTTTGCGTTCTACACGTCCATTCTGTTGTGGAGTCCCGACACACGATATTTGATGAATTATACCTTGCTCACGAAAATAGGCAGAAAGACACATAAATTCGGTACCATTATCACTACGGATCATTTTCACCGACTTGCCAAACTGTTTTTCTGTATAGGACAGAAAATTCACAACACGCACTTCGGACTTTTCGAGTAACAAATACGTCCACACAGCTCTTGAAAAGTCATCGACTATTGTCAAAAAATACACAGCACCACAAGAAGAAGGAACACGATATGGCCC
>NW_010931542.1:0-387 GCF_000633955.1 Camelina sativa | reverse complement strand
AAAATGGGTATAAGCGTTGTCTAAACTCTCCAAACCCATCTCAAACTTTAGTCAGGTGTATTGGATTGTGATACATTTTAACCCTAGAAATACTAACAAAGCTATTCACAGATTGTAAGCAATGTTTTCACAGTTTTAGCCTGTTTTGGGACAAAATGGGTATAAGCGTTGTCTAAACTCTCCAAACCCATCTCAAACTTTAGTCAGGTGTATTGGATTGTGATACATTTTAACCCTAGAAACACGAACAAAGCTGTTTACAGCTTCTAAGGAATGTTTTCTTGGTTTTAGACTGTTTTCTTGGTTTTAGACTGTTTTCTCGGTTTTATCCTCTTTTGGAACAAAATTGGTATAAGTGTTTCTTAAACTCTCCAAATCCATCTCAAC
>NW_010931541.1:0-387 GCF_000633955.1 Camelina sativa | reverse complement strand
CCCCCAGAAAACGTTATTTACTAAGTTTTCTGCCACTATGATATTTTCTCTATTTTACAAAATGACATAGTCATCTACCAAAGTTGCTCTTTTATTTTTCCGTCTGTTCCACCAAAATAATTTGAAATTTATTTTCAAGATTAAATAAAGTGATTTAATCTTAGAGCAAGATTGACAAAAAACAAAAAAAATAGGACAAAAAAAATTATCTAAAAGACGATAGGTCGTTTGAGGTATTCTTTCAAATTTCTATCTACATACATTTATTTGTTTCCCATATCACCTAGAGATGTTTAATGTATATAATAATAGCAATCTGAATAAATGCGAAGAACAATCACATCTTTTCATCGTGACTTTTCATTAAAAAAAATTCAGTTGCATCTT
>NW_010931540.1:0-387 GCF_000633955.1 Camelina sativa | reverse complement strand
TACTGTTTTTCTTTTATTTAATAACTTTTTTAATTAGTTATTTTATTCTCTTAAATTATTATTTTTTATTATCATTTGAAATGAAAATAGAAATAGACCTAAATTTTATTCAAAAATGTTACCAATCACTAACAAAACTAATTTTTTTGAAGTTGAGTTTGAATAATCATGTGTTATGGTTGATGTACAAGTTTGAGGTATATCCTTTGTAAAATTGTTAACTCAAAAGATTATTCAACATCATGGAAATTTTCATGAGTTAAAGATGTGGTAAGTTGAGTTATCTATTTTTTTAATTAAAAAAAACAAAAATTCAGTTATATAATACAGAAAAATTATTTTTTTGTTTTTATTTAATTTATATATCAAGAAAAATAATTTTTACTG
>NW_010931539.1:0-387 GCF_000633955.1 Camelina sativa | reverse complement strand
TAATTCTTTCTTTTAAATCGTTTATATTTCTTACAGAAGGGTGTATTCTCTGTTTCCACGTGGGTGCAGGCTCCCACCGTAACCAATTAAATATGTCAACTGGGATCTCTTCCATGAGTAGGTGCTTTTCGGCTCGAAAATCATGTAAGAGGTGGAAACGGAAACAGCATTACTTCCAGCAAAGGGCGAGGCAAGAGCGTTTGAACAACAGCAGGAAATGGAAAGGTGAAGTCCCTCCCGAAGGATTAAGTCTGAAGATGGAAGTCGAAGAAATTGCGAAACAGGGCATGAATGTTCCACAGAATGCTGAAAAAAGTTTAGTTGATAGCGTCTGCTTGGATGAAAATGATAAACTGTCAGAAGAGGCTTCTGTCATTACTTCTGATG
>NW_010931538.1:0-387 GCF_000633955.1 Camelina sativa | reverse complement strand
AATAAATCAATGATCAAAGGGGGTCAGATGCAAAATAAACAATGTTCGATGGTATTGGCGTTCGAGATCGTGCCACATTAAATGAAGAATGGTTGTAAGAAGAAATTAGAAGTATGTATGGACATATTTCTTCTCACCAAATGGTGGCTTTGGAACCGTGAGAGTTTTTTAAAAAGGTTTAGACACCTATACACTTTAAAGAGATTAATAAATTAAGTATTTCAACACATATAAATTCTTAATTAAAGATATTATAAATTGGAAAAAGAATGCTGATTAAGAACAAAGGTAGTATTAGTGTAGAAGAGACAAGAGACACACAATTTTTAACGAAGTTCAACAAATGCCTATGTCCTCAAACTTTGTTGGTAATACTTCTTGAGCACA